>NC_080388.1:11326371-11626371 GCF_028751815.1 Salvia miltiorrhiza
AGCCTTCTCCTCCACCTTCTCCGCCCTAGCCGTTTTCTCTTCCACTTGCCTTTCCCCTGCTGGTCGTCGGAGGAAGCCTTCTCTCCCTCCCTCTGGCCTTCCCTCGTGGCATCACGGCAGGCCTCGTCGCCGCCGCTTCTTCTCTCTAATTCTCCAGCCAACAACAGTATTAAGTCGCCGCCACCGCCTCTTTCCCCCAAACCTCAGGTCCCTAAACCCCTTCAAGGCGAGGATGTTGCAGGTGAGGGCAATTGGGATAGATCTGGAGAGGTAAGTGCGGCCATGTAGGTGGGGGACGTCGGCGGCGAGATTCGAGATCAATTCGTCGAACTTGCTCCTTGCCGACTGCAATTTCATTAATTTCTTGCAAATTTCTTCCCTCATTTCTTGTTGTTGTTTGCCCAGTTCATGCTTTAATTGCTTGAAAATTTGTTGCTTTTCTGTTGTTGCTCATCGCCCATTTCTGATTTGGGTGAAATGCTACTGAGGGAAGAGATTTCATTTCATTTTTCATTTTCATTGGAAGATCGCCCCTCTGTTGTTAGACGATTCCCTCAGATTTCATAATGGAAGAGATTTCATTTTCATTTTTATTTTTTTTGCTATGTGTCTTCAATTTCATATTTCAATTTCAGAAGTGTATTAGGCAGCTTATTAAAAATTTTGAATTTTAGTGATCATTTAATTTAATTACAGATTATTAAAAATAAAATCAATAAAAAAATTAAGTCTTTTTTATATTAATAAAATAGAAATAATTAATTCTTCCTTAATCACAAATCAAATCATCACACTCCTTATTCATCTAATTTGCTTCTTCTTAATCTCCGTGCCGAAAAGTAATGGGACTTGAATAGCGGGACGGAGGGAGTAATTTTTTGATAAATAAAGAGTGTTGTAAGATTAAATTAGATTACTGGGTCACGTCTTAAACAAGTGATATATACATATATAATAAAGTAATTGTGTCACACATTCTTAATGGACAGAAATAGTATAATATAATTTGGATTCATGGTTTATCAAATTCAAAAAAAAAATTGGATTATGGTTTTAAGACGAGTGTTCTACTCAAATTTTAGGGCAAATAACATCAAAATCCCGATAGTTTCACCCGTTTCGCATTTTTCCCATGACCTTAAAATTTCTCGTTAAAATCATTGACCTTAATCCCGATTCTAAATTTTTCCCAAAAAATTAATCAGCCCCTAAACTTATGCTGACATGGCTGTCGAAAATCCACGTAGGATTAAATTTTTGGCGAATCGCTGACAGTGTTTAAGTGGAAAAGCATTAAACGTTGTCGTTTTAAATGAAATTAGGGTTCTTCAGAGATTATCTGCCCCTCTCCTCTCTTCTCTCCTCCGGCCGCCGCGACCAGATCGCTTCTTTCCCGCTAACCCCTCTCTCTTTTCTTTACAGATCCCCTCTCGTCTCTTTACAGATCATCTCTCCCGCTAACCCCTCTACAATCTACAGATACGCTCGAAAAAGAGAATAAGAAGGAAAATAAATTATTGAATTTTTATTTTAACAGTGTAAAAAAAAACAAATTATTCAAATTTAATTATATATGAAGTATTATTTAAAAGTATTAGTTCTATTAAATTAAATATAAATATTAAATTAATGTATATATATGTATATGACAGTGGAATTCAATAATTTATTTTCTAGATCGCGGCGGCCGGGGAGAAGAGAGGAGAGAATCTGTAAAGAGAGGAGAAAGGGGTTAGCGGGAGAGAGGCGGTCGGCGGCCTGGTCGCGGCGGCCGGAAGAGAAGAGAGGAGAGGGACAGATCATCTCTGAAGAACTCTAATTTCATTCAAAACGACGCCGTTTAATGTTCTTACTTAAACACAATCAGCGATTTGTCGGGAATTGAATCCTATGTGGATTTCCGACAACATAAGTTTAAGGCCAATTAATCAATCATATGGGAAAATTAAGAATCGGGATTAAGGTCAAGAATTTTAACAAGAAATTTTAAGGTCATGGGAAAAATGCAAAACGGGCGAAACTACCGGGATTTTGATGTTATTTGTCATATTTAGAATGTCTTACTTTTTTTTAATTGTTCAATTTAAAATATTATTTCATTTTAGAACACTCAATACATAACAAAAACTGTAAATTATATATACTAATATGATATAAAAATTACTTTCTCTATTGTCTCTCTTATTTAATTTGATAATATTTATAAAAATTACTTTTTTCGTAGTTTATTATAAACAACTAAATTTATATCCAAATTAGTTGCACCTTATCTCTTACTATATATGTGATTTGACATAAATATCTTTAAAAGAAATAAGACCTCATAGGTGGGAATGTAGGGAATAATAAATAGACACAGAACCGATCACCTATCCACCGTGGGCATGCATAACGTGCCCACCATGATTTGGCCATTGTAATTATAGTAAGATAATTTTAATTAGAGTAAGATTTAATAAGCCTCTTTCCTAATTAAAATTGTCACGTCAGTGGTGGGCACGTTATACTTGCCCACGATGGGTAGGTGATCGGTTCTGTAAATAGACAATAATTTAAAAAAATTACTACTATACGAAACAGTACGCACGATTATTAATTTATTATACACCTCAAAAAAACTTAGTAACAACTCGAGAAACATAACTGAACGAGGTAGTCATTGTCCGCATTAGACTTGAGGCTACCTCATCGATCAGATATAATATCAGAAAATAACATTAATGTATTGAAATTAATATAATTAATAATTTGCGTGACAATTGATTGGGATAGTTCAATCATGCAATTGTTTAAGCTTACAAACTCTTGATTGGACAGAGGTTATCAAATATCCACTTCGTACAAGGAATCACATCTCATTTTCTTTACGTGCTTTTAATATATTTTCATTGCAATAATAGAGTTAATAAGTCTTGAAGTGCACATTCAAACCATGCAAACTTTAATACGTAAAAAATTAAAATTTAGGTAAATATTTGTTTGAAGGAGCGAAAATGGATTCAAATTTCAGTGGGAACAAAATTTTTATCACATTAACTCATTAAGAATATTCATATTATTCGTGCATTTCAAACAACTTATTCGTAGATTTATATTGGTTTAATCATATGATATTGTCATTCTCACTTCTTACAAAAAAATAGCTAATTTCATCGATCGAGTAGAGTGAGAATACAACTTATCCTAAAAAATGAGATTGCTCATACATCATAGGATCGTTATATTTATAGTCCAGATCTATGATCTACGAAAAAATCAATGTAACGCAAATAGTTAATAAAATTTACTATTTAGTCAATAAATATCTATAAACAAATCAATTATGACACACGAACAACCGTATTAAATTAATGTGGTAAAATTTTGCACAAACAACCATATTAAATTAATGTGGTAAAATTTCGCTTTCCCTTCAGGATTCGAACTCAATTGACAATATTGTTTATTAATTAACTTGTTCGTTTATCTCAATTCGCATGATTAATCTCAATCGTAAGATTTGAATATCTGACGTTCCAAATTTAATCTCATTTCTTATTTTAAGAATCATTCTTATTTGATCGATTATTAATTTGCACTCGTGCAATGCATATAGAAAATATTTTCATATTTATTTTATTTATAAAATAAATACTAACTCAATTATCATATAAAAAAATATTTATACAATAACAAATATAATTTTATTATAAATATTTAAATATAATTTCATAATCAATATTAAAAACAATGACTCAACGGCCGAGTTTTATATTAAACGTCTATCGTTTGTCCACGGGTGTTAGGATCTTTTCATTCATTTTTTTTTCATAATATGCATGTATAAAATAAACTTTTTTGGTTGTACTAATAATTATGGTTACTTATTTGCTTTTAAGCTCGTGAGGAGGTGAGGATGTTCGGCAAGCGATGGCGCCTTCGGTACAACAAGGTATGACAAATTAATTAGGGATTTTGTTCGGTGAACTCTTTTTTATTTATTTTTTAAATTTTTTCTTCAAATTAAACATATAAAACAACATTTTACTGGTGAAGAGGAACACCCAAATTTTCCACTTCATTAGTTTAATTTGAGCAAAAATGTCATGCACTGCCAACTGATTTTTTGGCATAAAAAAAAAGTGGGGACGTGATATAGTTGAATTTTTTCTTAATATAATAAGTATTGTATTGTAAATACACTAGGTTAAAGTTGCATAATTTCTCTTAATTTAACTATATGTGATATTTATCTTAATGTCAATTTCTTCACGATTCATATATGTGATATTTATCTTAATGAATTGTTGATAATCAATTTGCATATCTTAAGTTAGAACTCACATCTTCTCAAAAAAAAAAGTTAGAACTCACATAATTAGGTATGTGAATATTTTTGGATAGTTTACACGTATAGAATTAAATGATCATTTTCCTTGATATACTATATATCATTTAACAGAACACATGTATTTGAGTCATCAATATTGTTCAGCGTCATTCATTTCAGCTTTGAGAGGAAAGATGAATAATTGAAGAATATGAAAGAAAGAAAAAGATTGACTACTTAATGGAGGATACAGGTAGACCTAGACAGGTTAAGTGGGAAGCAGAGCACATAATATTCCATCAGCCAGCTATAATCATAGCATCTTTAAATTGAAAAAGAAGAAAACCTTTCTTATTTTTTAGCAGACTGCAGTTAACTTTGCAGAGTTATAAAATTAACAAATATCGAGTATATGATTAACTCCACCTAGTCTCATCCCTTTTCCAAAAAAAAATGACAAGAAGAAGAAGATGAAGAAAAACTCCACCAAGTCTCGTAATGATATGTATGTCTAGAGATGCTTATAAAACAAGTTTCAGTATAAATTCATCTTGAGAAAAATTATCACTGTGATTTTGAAAAATCTCAATTCAGAGTTCTGAGGATTAAATATTTATGGGATAAAAAAAATACATATTGTGCTTCACCAAGTCAAGAATTTATTATAACTTTCAGTTTAAACGAAAGAATGAGATCAATTTTAAATTAAATAAAGCTCTTCAATTATTGTGCAGATAATATTTTTCTTTACTTTGTCAAATAATTTTACTAAAAAATTATAGTCCGAACTTTGGAGTCATTTATAAAAATGGCCCGAATTTTAAAATATACAAAAAAATAGTCTGAACTTAAAAGTCATTCGTAAAAATGACATGAACTTTAAAAGATATGGAAAAAATAGTACGGACTTTAAAATAATTTGTATAAATAGTCCGAATTTTTGAGCCATTTGTAAAATTGACATGAACTTTAAAAAATACAAAAAATGTCATATAGCAAAAAATGGCTTCCTTAAAATTTATAAAAATTGCATGAGCTTACACTCTCGGACTTGAATTATGACAATATAGAAAGCCCAAAGTTGACATGAAAATTATATGGAAATTCTAAATTCACTTGAAATATTTCTAATAAAATATAAAATTCACTATCTCATAGTAATCATGATCTCGCACAAATAATTTTTCTCTCTCAAAATATTCTTGGCAACATGATTTTTTTTTAAACTTCGAGCTCATAAAATCCTAATTACACACAAATAAAGAAGGAAAATTTGTGTTTAAGACAAAAAAACAAATGCACAAATTATTCATTGGATTATCATGAGCATGATAAAAAAACAGCGAGATAAGATAAAATTATTTATACGAGGTTAGAGTTCATTAGAAAAGAATTCTTATATTCTGTTTGCATTATGGGAATGCACCAAGTGAACTCAGAATGTTCATATAGTTTTCATATTAACTTCGTACCTGCAATGTCGTCATAATTCAATTCATTTTTTGTATTTATAAAAGTTCGGGTCATATTAGATCTTTTAAAGTTTAGACTATTTTTATAAATAACTTAAAAATTCAAACTATCTATTGTACATTTTAAAGTTCAGATCATTTTTACAGATGACTTCAAAGTTCGAGCCATTTTTATAAATAACTTCAAGGTTTATGTTATTTTTTGTATGTTTAAAAGTCCATGCTATTTTTACGAATAAATTAAAAGTTTATGCTATTTTTTTATATTTTTTAAAATTTGAGTTATTTTTACAAATAATTTTAAAGTTTGGGTCATAAACCATTCAAAATAGAAAAGAAATTAGGGGAGGGACTAAAATAGTAAAATGGGCATGAAATTGGGGGATGGACTAAAATGAAAAGGGGTGGAGTATATTATAGGTTAGACATATATATTTTGCTAAAGTGCTCATTATTGTTTTTAAATTTCATTTTTGAAGAAAAATTCAACTATGCTTTAATTATTTTTGTCACTTTAATTATTTCCTACAACCATCAATATACTATATGCTAGGCAGAAATAGTACTCAAGGTATTGACTTTGGCTCGGCAGACAAAAATAAAATGGAAAGTGTAAGGGGCACAAAAGTTTGCAAGTATAAAGAGGATAGTGGCATAAAGCATCAATGATAACAACATGACAACAAGATTTTACAACAATTCCTGAACTGCTCTACATTGGAAACTTTTCAACTTTGCTTTCTCGATATGAAATGATAGTAACTTAGTAACATATATATGCACTTTTATAATTGAGAAGTAATATGCTGCTCGTCTTTCGTCATCACATTTAACGATCATTGTTTACATTTAGTTATTATTTTCTATTTTAATTTTAATATGGATTTTTTTATTAGTATTATTAATTTTACAATTACATAAAGATTAAATCTCGGTTTTTTTTTCTTTAATCATAAAATCACAAATAAAAAAATAAATGGAATTTTTTCTTTTTATATAATTTGTAAAATTAATAATATCAATAACAATATTTAAAGTATTAAAATCAAAATAAATGTGTGAAACAAAAAATAGTAATGTCAATCCGGTAACTTTACATGTTAGTGCAGTGTTCTCAGCCTTTCGATCATGAATATCTACGATGGATGCATTATTTTGATGAATGAATGTATCACTCGAGTTCGAATTCTGAAGGCAGTTGGGAATTATATTTTTTCATTTTTTTCAAATGCAGTTAATTGTACGAATGCAATAATTTTACACGTCAATGCAGTGCTTTCAGTTTCCCTTTTTAATTGCGGTTTTCACTATAACCAACCTCTAATATATATAGGGAATGGTTACAATGAGAATCGACAAATGTGGTGAGAAATGAGAATGAACTTGGAACGTTAGGTTTTCAAAACCTAAGACTGATATTTACCTAAAGGGGGCAAAATTTTACATGTGTTCAAATCCTGAAGGGAGTGAAAATTTTATCAATAAGTTAAATATTGTTATTAACACTATATGCTGTCTTATTCAACATCATATACTGCCTTATTCATTTTTCTCAAATTCTCACTATAACCTAACCTTATATAGGGATACATATAAGCACTAATAAACATAGCTAACTCGTTTCATTTATGTCTTAGAATTGTTTGTAATTTGCTCCAACTTTTAACCAAATATTATTTATACCTTTTGAAGACCTTAGATATTACTCCTATTAAATTAGGGCAAATTTTTTTGTAAATTGCATACCAAACTACACCAAATTATATGAATACATTCATTTAATTTGATTTAAAAACATGGAACCTTATTTTACAATTTGATTCAGAGGGTATTTGACTAAGTTTATTTTAAGGAGCTTATAAGATATTTCAAGAGCCTATAAGATGTAGTTTTTAAGAGTTTATAATTGTCAAGTGTTTGGGTAATTGAACTTATAAGCTAAAGAGAGAATTTTTAGTTAGTGAGAGAAAATCTTTGTTAGAGAGAGAAAATAGAAGAAAAATGAAATTATAATGATATATAATGAAATAAAAACTCATAATTGAATTATTTTTATAAAATTAGTGTTGCTTATAAGAAAATAAGAAAATAAATTGGGATAGATGAACTTATTTTTTGGGGAGCTTATAAGCTCTTTATGAACTTATTTTACCAAATATTTTGAAGAAGTTTATATTAAAAAGTTTATAAATTATTTTAAAAAGTTTATAAGCTCAACCAAACACCCTTCTTCCAACAAAGTATTACTCCCTCCGTCCCATGAAGCGTGACCCATTTCTTTTCGGTACGGGAATTAAGAAATTGATATTTTGTGTGTTAAGTGTGGTAGGTGAAAAAGTGAAAATGTGAATAAAGGGTAAATTTTTTGCCATTTTTAGAAACAGGTCAAGCTTCGTGGGACAACCCAAAAAGGAAAGTGGGTCACGCTTCGTGGGACGGAGGGAGTATTAAACATATCACAATTTACAATCAAACTTGCTAACGAAAGGAAATAAATTTGGAGCCAAAATTGCAGGCATTGCACCATATGACAGCTTGTGTCCACCACCCCTTTTGCCCTTTCTTTTAATGCCAAATAAAGTTTGTATTTACATCGGATTCGATTTCTCCTATGGCGCTTTCCCCAACTCTCATACCCAACTTCTTTAACCTTTATTATTGAATATTTATTCTCATTTTACCTTCTTAATTACACTAATAAATGTCTGTGATAGAGAAAAGCCTTAAGCTTTGGCTATTTTCCATGTCCCATTTGGTTTTCATTACTCCAATAATACTTATACTATACTGCAATTGTTTAGTGTTTTATAAATTTACACGCATGAAAATTCACGGTTAATTTATAATATATTCAAGGGTTCAAATTGCGGGCTTTATGTCTTTGATCGGGTTCGGAACTTAGACATTAGAGCACTCCCAGCAGATCACCTAAATGCATCATTAACTCTAAATTTAGGCTAAAACAATTGAAAATGAGATAAAAATGCATCCAGCAGATCCCTAAATTGGATGGGGCCCACAAAAAATTTTACACCTACCTAAATTCAATCTTAAATTTACACCCATCCTAAATTTATTTTAAGCTTATAATTAGTAGGGCCCACACATAATTATTATTTTTATGTAGAAAATAGGAGATCTGGTGTATGCATTTATAAATCGAGATTCTAAAATTAAATAGGGAAGCTTTAGGGAGGAATATAGGAGCATAATTTTGGGATTTCTGCTGAGAGTGCTCTTAGGGTTGAATATCGTAATTAAGAGAGTAAAATATATAAAGATCTCATTTAAGAGTTATATGAGTAATATGTAGCCTGATGAAATTTCATAAAAGTATTAAAAACAAAAATGACACTAAATTTGGACAATATATTGTCCCAATACCGATTTGTTTGGATATGCTGAAGACATTACAAGTGGATGCACTAAGAAATTAAACCACCACGTGTAATACGGATATTAGTTAACTCGTATAACTTGTTAACAACATCTATGATTCTTCTTCTTATTGTGCATCACCTTTATTTTGAGAATTATAATTGATAAATAAAAATAGTAAAATTAATTAATTATTTATTTTAATAAATTAAAATTTTAAAATATCCTATTTTTATTATTTTAATTATTTGAACTAATTTTATTTGATTTTTTATAAGATGATAGCAAAAAATTATAATTTTAAAAATTAAAATACTTAATTATGCATTTTGTTAATCATACAAAGTAACATTCTCTATAAGTATAGCTAAAATACATGATGACACAATTAGACTAATAAAGCGAGTTTGCAATGATAACTACATAGCAATGTGCCTTAGAAACGCAAATACATGATGTATTCTAGATCTAGCACGTTGAAGAAATAAAAAACAATCAAGCATTATCAATAGCGGATCTAGCGTGGGAGTAATTATATTATAAAATATAAGATTGTTTAACGAGTCGAGAATCTTGGCCCCGTTTGGTAGGCTGGATTGTTTATTTATTCAGTGTCTTTCGTTGGTTTGGTAGATAAAATTAATTAGCACTGGGACCCGAGGTTGAGGTCAGGCCCGTCGTAAATCACTGTTCAATTTTGGTGTTGTGCCTCGCCAAATTGGTGAGTTTATGCTAAACTTGGTGCTACAATATACTTGAAAAAAAAATGATTTCAAAATTTACCCTTTAAAATTAAAAGATGGCATTGTTACTTTGTATTTTGGAGGGACGCCATTGTTACTCACAAACCCTGAGCTAGAAATTTCATCCTCGTCGACCAGGTTTTTTTTTTTTGATCAGTAAAGTAAAAATTTTATTAAAAGAAAAGGGATCAAGGCATCAGGAATGCCAATCAAAACAACAAAACAAGTTTAAAGTCTTTGGAACACCAAGAAGTAAAAGTAATTCCTAACTCCACGATTTTGTAGGCCTCGTTCCAACTCCAAAGTCTCCCCTTAATCTGTAAAACAAGTCTATCAATATCCTAAGCCTTGTCCCGAAAACGACTACCATTCCTGCTTTCCCAGAGCAACCACACTGTTCCCACCCACAAAGCTTTAAGCAGTCTTCTTTCTCTCTTTCTTTTTTCCAGCCGCAATGAAAGAAATGAAGTGTTGAAAAATACCTCTCGGATTTGCCGTTTTGATGTCAAGCCATTGAAAGATCTGGTCCCACACCGCCGCTGCTTTCGGACAATAGAGGAACATGTGTTCCGTCGTTTCCTCACTAGAAACACAGGCATTGCACCCATCTCTCCTCCACGCTGATCTGGACATTTCTTCTACTCAGATTATCACATGTTGCCAATCTGTTTCTAAGACATCTCCATGCCGTCACCTTGGCTTTATTTGGTGTTGGGGCCTTCCAAACCTTTGCCATCTCCAAAGGTAAAACTTGTTGCTCCTCTCTTGTTTTTGCCACAATTTCATATGCCGACTTGATTGTGAAGCATCCATCTTGGTGTCGCCTTTGATTTATGCTTAATTTACACTTATTTTTAGGGGTTTGTAGGTGCGTGTTTTAGGATAATCTTTCATGAATTTGGTGCGTTTATGGTGTATTCTATGCTTTGCAGGAGATTTAGGCTTACCAGATGAAAGAATGCCAATTTTGGATGATTTTCGCGATTTTTAGGTGTTTTGGTCTGCAGAGCAGCGAAATCATCATTCCTCTGGAAGACCAGAGAAGTCAAAGCCCAGATCAGCGAAGTCAAAAGCCAGTCCAGAGAAATCCGCGGAATGCAGAGGAGTCTCTAGCCAGAGGAGTCGCGAGGCCAGAGATATCAATGCCAGAGGCGAGACCATTTCTCTGGCGAAGTCAGAGAAGTCATTGCAGAGGGATCGAGTCCCCGCTGCCAGAGAAGTCAATGTCAGAGGAGTCGCTTCCCTCGATGCCAGAGAAGTCAAGTCCTCAATTCCAGAGAGATCATCCGTTCCGCTGGCGACCCATTCCGCTGATGAAGTACCAGAGATATCACTCTATCCCTCTGGCGATAGCAGAGAATTCGTCATTTCTCGGGCGCGACCCGTTTTCCGAGAGACATCCGTTCCTCTGGCGAGAGCCGCGAATTCGGCAAGAGTAGGAGATTTTACGGAGCGAGCGTCCAGCTGGAGAGTTGCCTTATTTCACACGATTCTATTACCTTTGGAATTCTATTTCCATTAGAAGTATACTTTGCATGGCAACTTTCCATGGTGATCCGAAGGAAGTTTGAAGCTTATAAATAGGTCCTCTTTTGACCTAAAGGAGATCATCAGACGGCAGACACCCGAAAACCTTAGCATCATACTTTAGTTTTTAGCTTTAGAATTTTATTGCTTTCTAGTTTTTAAGGTTTGGATCAAGATTGAAGATTCAAGCCGCTACTTCAGTTTTTATTTAATTCGGTTTTTATTTAATTCAGTTTTACAATTGCGTTCTTTTAATTATGTTTAGGTTTTATTTTGCTATGTCTGGCTAGTTTCCTTTAGCTGATTCTAGGGTTTGTAAATAGTTGATTGAATTTATGTGATTTATTTGTTAATACCTTTGTGCCTTCCAGTTTATGATTCATAATTCCTGGTGCTTAATTTCTTGTGAATTATCTGATCAATAGTTTGCATGTGTAGCTATTCGGTTTGAGACCTAGCGGAGATAACTGTTTAGCGGATTCAGGAATGTATGATATGATCTTAACCTTGAGACCTAGCGGAGATAGGGGGATTATAGGGAGCTATTCTTAGGAGCTATTGGGAGTTAGTATATTTTCTTGAGACCTAACGGAGATAGAGAATTTACTAATCTACGATCGTTGCTCCTCTAGCGAGAGTAATTGATTAATTAAGTGATCTCTCATCATTACTGGATTAAACTGGTACATAGGATTAATAGATTTATTACGTAGATTTAATTGATGAATTTACTACCCTAGGATCAGTTGTCTTTTATACTTGATATTTCCTAAGTGATTTTAATTATTGTTATTTGCGTTTTAGTTAATTAAACCTTCCTTCTTTCGTTTGCCTGAATATTACTAGAGTGTAATTAGGATTACTTAGAGTGATTCGTCATAATAGTCCCTGTGGATACGATACTCGGTTACTTCATTTGTGCTACAATTGCACCGTGTTAGTTGCGGTAATTTGTTGCTAATAATTTAGTGATCAACTTTTTGGCGCCGTTGCCGGGGATTATTTAGAATTGACTTTAATATTTCTGATTAGACTTAAGCATTATTTCAGGCGTTATAAGTTTTAATTTTATTTTATTTTTAGTTTTTAAAATTTCTGTTTTTGTTTGTTGTCTCAGGCGTGTATGATCACGAGATCCAAAGGAAAGGAACATCTAGTGCCTTTGAACTTGGAAATCGAAAAGCAATACAAAAGAGACAACCGCGAAAAGAAAAAGCTAGCAATGGAAGAGAATAACATGGACCTTCCAACTCTTGTGCAAGTCGTGACAAACCTTCAGAGGCAACTAGATGAAGAAAGAGAGCGCAACCGGGCTCCTCCACCAGAGCCACCACTGAATCACATGTATCAGCCTCGAGTTGATCAATTCCAAGGAGGCAAATGGGGACCAACTGTGCAAGCCAACACATTCGAGCTGAAGCCGGGATTGATAAACATGGTGCAAGCTGAGCAGTTTAGTGGAGCGGCTTCTGAAAATCCGCATGCTCACATTACCCAGTTCCTAGATATCTGCGACACTATTAAGCAGAATGGAGTGCCACCTGATGCCATCAGAATGAAGATGTTTGGATTCTCTCTCAGGGACAGAGCGAAGGAGTGGTTCAAGAGTCTGGACAGAGGTGCTATTACTGGATGGGAGGATTTGTGTAGAGCTTTCTTAGCAAAATACTTTCCTGCCTCTAAGGCTCAGAAAATCATTGCAGAGATTTCTCACTTTTCCCAGCTAGGAGATGAGACCATTCATGATGCCTGGGAAAGATTTCGCGAGCTGCTCAGGAACTGCCCGCAACATGGTTTCACAGAGGATCAGCAAATCATTCACTTTTATAATGGTTTGACTGGTCTAACAAAAAGTATGGTGGATGCCACTGCAGGTGGATGTCTTCTCCATAGAAATACAAAGGAGGCATATCGGGTGATAGAAGAGATGGCCTCCAACAGTTATCAATGGCCGAATGACAGAAATTCCACAAGAAGAATTGCAGCTGTGAATGAGGAGAGAAATGATTTTAAGGAGAAATATGAAGCTCTTCAAAAGCAGTACGAGATGGAGAGAAAGACACTACTAGCTAAAATTCCTCAGCAGCCAAGTTTACCTGATGTGTCGCAACTGGAAGACGCTAATTATGTCCAGCGGCAGTACCAATTTAATAGATCAAACTATCAAGGACATCAGGGCGGCAATCCACCATATCATCCAAATAATAGAAACCATCCGAATTTTTCCTATTCAAATCCCAACAATGCTTTGCAACCTCCACCTGGATTTTCTGTTTCTAGTGGGGGAGTCATCAATGAGCCAAAGAAAGATTCAATGGAAGAAATGATGAAGCAAGTATTGGTGAAGGTCACCGGGATGGAGACAAACTCGGCAAACTTGGGAACCAAAATGTTCAACATGGAGCAAAATGTGTCAGCACTTTCTAAACAGGTGCAGATGTTAGAGAATCAAGTTGGACAAATGGCTAACCAAGCAGCTGCACAGCACAAGCCGGGCCACTTTCCCAGCAACACTGAAATTAACCCCAAAAATCAGTGTAATGCAATTCACTTGAGAAGCGGGACCCAGTATCAGAATCATCCGGAGCAGAGGGATAGGCCAGAGCAGAGGGATCAACCAGAGCAGAGGGCTCGGTCAGAGCAGAGGAGCCAGCCAGAGCAGAGGAATCACCATTCCTCTGCAGAGCAGCGGGACGGCAAGAATGGAAAGGAGACAAATGTCGAGATTGTTGAGGAGGATGACTTGGAGACGATTGTGCGCGAGTCACCGTCAACTTCTAAGGCATCGTCGAAAACCTCTGATGCTAAGAAGCCTAATCTTACTCCTACGTTTCCCAGGCCAGAGTATAAACCTGTAGCACCCTTCCCGAATAGCCTGGCAAAGCCGAAAATGGATCAGAAGTTAGCCAAGTTCATGGAAATGTTTTCAAAGCTTAACATCAACATTCCCTTACTTGATGCTTTAAGAGATATGCCAGGTTATGCCAAGTTCCTCAAGGATGCAGTCTCCAACAAGAGGAAGTTGGGGAAATATGAGATGATTAATCTCTCCGAGGAATGCAGTGCAGTGCTACAAAGGAAGCTACCATTGAAGCAAAAGGATCCTGGCAGCTTTACTATAGCTTGTGTGATTGGAGGGCAGAATTTCTCCCGCGTTCTTTGTGACTTAGGGGCAAGCATCAATTTGATGCCTCTCTCTATTTTTAACCGGTTGGAGATCGGAAATATCAAGCCTACCTCTATTGCACTGCAGATGGCCGATCGCTCCATCACATATCCCAAGGGAGTTGTGGAAGATGTTCTAGTGCAGGTGGAGCAGTTTATCTTTCCTGCAGATTTCGTAGTGTTGGACATGCCGGAGGACAAGAATACTCCACTGATTTTGGGACGTCCATTCCTAGCTACCGGCCGTGCTCTTATTGATGTGCAGGATGGAGATCTCACTTTCCGCGTCAATGATGAAAAAATGACATTATCCATCTATGATGCGATGAAAAAACCAGCCGAGCCACAAGTTGAGGATTGTAATTCAATTGATACTGTGGTGGATTTCCCTGCAGCCGTGAATGATCCTTTGGAGGAGTGCATCACACAGTCTTTATACCCTTATTCCGATCTTGATGGGGCGTGTGATGAGATCTTAGATTATATTGCAGAGCTGGAGGCCGTAGATAGACACCCCATTGATCCTGTGCCTTACATGGATATTCGCAAACCTGTTGATGGGGGGAGAAAGTTGGTGGACAAAGAGTTCCCTGCGCCAGAGGAATCAGCCAGGCCAGAGGAATCATCGCCAGCGGAATCAGCATCGCCAGCGAAATCAGGGTCAGAGGGATCCGCCAGAGCAGAGGGACCCGCCAGAGCAGAAGGGTCCGCTAGAACAGCGGAATCAGACAGAGCTACGGCCACACCCAAACTTGAGCTGAAACCGCTCCCTGAGCATTTGAAGTACAAATTTTTGGGTGACAATGAAACTTTTCCTGTCATTGTCTCTGCTTATTTAGCTCCGTTGGAGTTGGAAAAGTTAATGCGAGTTTTAAGGAAATACAAGTCTGCTATAGGATGGTCTATTTCCGACATCAAAGGAATTAGTCCTTCTATATGCATGCATCGTATCTTGTTGGAGCAGGAATACAAGCCTAAGGTGCAACCGCAGAGACGTCTAAATCCGGCGATGCAAGAAGTGGTGAGAAAGGAGGTGCTCAAGTGGTTGGATGCAGGCATCATCTACGCCATCTCTGATAGCGAGTGGGTGAGCCCGACGCAAGTAGTCTCCAAGAAGGGAGGCATGACCGTGATGAAAGATGAAAGAGACGAGCTCATTGCTACAAGGCTGGTCACAGGATGGCGCGTGTGCATTGATTATCGAGCTTTGAATGCAGCCACACGTAAGGATCACTTTCCTTTGCCATTCATTGATCAGATACTTGACCGATTAGCAGGATACGAGTACTATTGCTTTTTGGATGGGTATTCGGGCTACAATCAAATCATGATAGCCCCGGAGGATCAGCATAAGACCGCGTTTACTTGTCCCTACGGCATCTTTGCCTTTAGGAGGATATCTTTTGGTCTCTGCAATGCTCCTGCCACTTTCCAGCGCTGCATGATGGCGATTTTCCATGGGTTGATTGAAAATATCATGGAGGTATTCATGGACGATTTCTCCATTTTTGGATCTTCCTTTGATAATTGTCTGGACAATCTTGCTCAAGTGTTGCAGCGTTGTGAGGAGACAGCACTCGTACTCAATTGGGAAAAGTGCCACTTCATGGTCCGTGAGGGCATTGTTTTGGGGCATAGAGTCTCTGCCCAAGGTTTGGAGGTGGATCGTGCTAAGATCGTGGCCATTGAAAAGCTGCCGCCGCCCACTTCTGTGAAATCAGTGCGAAGTTTTCTTGGGCATGCAGGATTTTATAGGC
Source organism: Salvia miltiorrhiza (assembly GCF_028751815.1). NCBI lineage: Eukaryota > Viridiplantae > Streptophyta > Magnoliopsida > Lamiales > Lamiaceae > Salvia > Salvia miltiorrhiza. The sequence continues at coordinate 11,342,723 of NC_080388.1, forward strand.
GCTTCATCAAAGACTTCTCCAAGCTGTCCAAGCCACTTTGTGCTTTACTAGAGAAGGATGTGAAGTTTGTCTTCACCGAGGAATGCCGCATCTCATTTGAGAAGTTGAAAGCCGCGATGATTTCTACACCAGTGTTGATCACGCCGGATTGGAGTGCTCCATTTGAGTTGATGTGCGATGCTAGCGATTGGGCCGTGGGAGCTGTGTTGGGGCAAAAGAGAGATAAGTTATTCAAAGTAATTTACTACACTAGTAAAACTTTGGATGCTGCTCAGAGGAATTACACAACCACGGAGAAGGAACTGCTAGCTGTGGTGTACGCTTTTGATAAGTTCCGTTCTTATTTGATTGGAACTCATTCAATTGTCTACACTGATCATGCCGCCATCCGCTACTTGTTCACGAAGAAAGACTCCAAGCCCCGCTTGATTCGTTGGATCTTACTGCTACAAGAGTTTGATATGGAGATCCGAGATCGGAAAGGATGTGAGAACGTGGTAGCTGACCACTTATCTCGTTTGGAGAATCCAATTGAGGGGGATGATCCAAAGATGGCCATCAATGAATTTTTTCCCGATGAGCAGATTTGGACTGCATCGCCAGAGAACTCCATCATTCCTCTGACTGCATCGCCAGAGGACTCCATCATTCCTCTGGCTGCCTCGCCAGAAAAATCAGTTAAACCAATAGATCAGCAGATTTGGGCCGTGTTATTTAAGGATCCTTGGTATGCAAAGTATAGCAATTACTTGGTTATTGGAGCTCTTCCCGAGGGATTGTCGCACTATCAAAAGAAGAAGTTCCTCCATGATGTCAAGTTTTATTATTGGGAGGATCCTTACCTCTACCGAAGGTGCGCCGATGGCTTTATTCGGCGATGTGTTCGAGAGCATGAATGGCCAAAGATCATTGAGGAGTGTCATACCTCCCCTAGTGGAGGTCACTTTGCTGCCAACCGCACTGCCATGAAGGTAAATCATAGTGGATTCTATTGGCCTTCAATTTTCGCAGATTGCCATGCTTTCGTGAAGTCTTGTGATCGCTGTCAACGCATGGGCAATATCACCAAGAAGGATGAGATGCCGCAAAATATCATTGTTGAAGTGGAGCTGTTTGATGTTTGGGGAATCGATTTTATGGGTCCTTTCCCTGCTTCTTGCGGTTTTTCCTACATATTGCTTGCTGTGGAGTATGTGTCTCGATGGGTGGAAGCGATCCCAACTACCACCAATGATTCCAAGGTAGTCATTAAATTCTTGCAAAAGAATATTTTAACTCGATTCGGAGCACCGAGAGCGTTGCTTAGTGATGGGGGGTCGCACTTCAACAACAAGTTACTAGCAAGCATGTTGGCAAAGTATGGAGTAAAGCACAAGGTGACGACTCCATATCATCCTCAAGCTAATGGTCAGGCGGAGTTGGCTAATCGGGAGATCAAGCAAATCTTAGAAAAAAGTGTGGCCAACAAGAAGGATTGGGCGAAACACTTGGATGATGCTCTTTGGGCTTATCGCACTGCCTACAAAACTCCGATTGGTATGTCTCCCTATCAACTCGTCTTCGGCAAGTCATGTCATTTACCTGTGGAGATTGAGCACAAGGCATATTGGGCGACGAAGAGAATCAATCTGGAGTTCAAGGAGGCTGGTCATACAAGGCGAGATTTATTGACGGAGTTAGATGAATGGAGGAATGAGGCCTACGAGAGTTCCCGGATCTACAAGGAAAGGGCGAAGAAGTTCCATGATTTGAACATTCGCACCAAGGAAATCAAGCCAGGAGATGAGGTACTTTTATACAATTCGAAATTACGTTTGTTTCCTGGTAAGCTGCAATCAAGATGGACAGGGCCATATGTGGTGCATAAGAGCAATTGGAATGGGACATATGAGTTGTTTGCCGCTGATGGCACTACCTTCACTGTCAATGGTCATCGCCTCAAACCATACTTCAAGTCAAACGTGGATCGTGGTCTTGAAGTTGTCAAATTCAATGATCCATAAGTTTGAGGTATCGTCGAGCTCTAGACGTTAAATTAAGCACTTGTTGGGAGGTAACCCAATTGTTTTTCTTTGTTTTGTTTTCTTTTCTTTCAGTTTCGTTTTGTTCCTCTCTGTTTTGGTGTTTTGTTTGGGTATTTTGTGTTTCTCTGCCAGATTTCCGGAAATCTCCATGTTCCAGCAAAGTTACTCTCTTCGCTGCTCTGGCCAGCGAAATCACTCTCCTCGCTGCCCTGTCCAGTGCAGTGCGGACATCTTTCCTCTGCTCTACCCAGCAAACCTCTCCTTTCGCCGCCTCCCACGATGCTTCAGTTTATTAATGCCGATAATCAGGGAAGTCTTCTATACTCTTATTTCTTTTATGCCCTGAGGACATGGCATACTTTAAGTGTGGGGGAGTGGTGTTTTGTGCTTATATTTTTCAAAATTGGGCGAAATTGATTTTTCTATGCTTAGTTTTTAGTCTCGAATCTGGCTAATTTTTATGAATTTGTGGAAGAGAAGATGGTTTTCGATGTGAATTTCGGGTTTGTGAATAAATGGAGGATATTCTTGTTTTACCTTTGATATATGTTTCTTGATTGTGCAAAGAATTATGAGTTTTGTTGCAACACTTTTGTAAGTTAGTAAAACGTGATTTGTCCGGTAGATGCTAGAAGGAGTGTTGTCATTGTGATTGCCTACGATCGTATCTTATCTGTGAAATGTGAAAAAAATGTTGGACGAATTGCCAACTTCAAAATTGCCAGCTCTGAAACATCTGGCCTGTTCTATAATGTGATAGCTCTGAGTCTCTGCTCCTCTAGTCTAACTATGAGCATGGGAAACCACGTGAAAAGACTTTGGATTACATCCAAATGGTTTTCTTTTATGAATTATGGCTCAACTGTCGAAAATCTCAAGCACACAAAGTGTGAAAAATGGTGATATTGATTATAAAGGAGATCACATTAGGGAATTCACTTCTAGCGGAGAATTGGGTCTGATCGAATTACTTGCATTACTCTTTTGTTGCTTCTTAAACTTTGAGTTACTTGTATGACCGAGAGATGTATGTTGATTGTAAAGTTTTGAATTGACTTTGTGAATGATTGGATGGAAATAAACGTTGTTGAAATCGATCTCTTCCTAGGATTCATATAGATTTTGCTTGAGGACAAGCAAAAGGCTAAGTGTGGGGGAGTTGATTTATGCTTAATTTACACTATTTTTAGGGGTTTGTATGTGCGTGTTTTAGGATAATCTTCTGGAATTTGGTGCGTTTTATGGTGTATTCTATGCTTTGCAGGAGATTTAGGCTTACCAGATGAAAGAATGCAATTTTGGATGATTTTCGCGATTTTTAGGTGTTTTGGTCTGCAGAGCAGCGAAATCATCATTCCTCTGGAAGACCAGAGAAGTCAAAGCCCAGATCAGCGAAGTCAAAAGCCAGTCCAGAGAAATCCGCGGAATGCAGAGGAGTCTCTAGCCAGAGGAGTCGCGAGGCCAGAGATATCAATGCCAGAGGCGAGACCATTTCTCTGGCGAAGTCAGAGAAGTCATTGCAGAGGGATCGAGTCCCCGCTGCCAGAGAAGTCAATGTCAGAGGAGTCGCTTCCCTCGATGCCAGAGAAGTCAAGTCCTCAATTCCAGAGAGATCATCCGTTCCGCTGGCGACCCATTCCGCTGATGAAGTACCAGAGATATCACTCTATCCTCTGGCGATAGCAGAGAATTCGTCATTTCTCGGGCGCGACCCGTTTTCCGAGAGACATCCGTTCCTCTGGCGAGAGCCGCGAATTCGGCAAGAGTAGGAGATTTTACGGAGCGAGCGTCCAGCTGGAGAGTTGCCTTATTTCACACGATTCTATTACCTTTGGAATTCTATTTCCATTAGAAGTATACTTTGCATGGCAACTTTCCATGGTGATCCGAAGGAAGTTTGAAGCTTATAAATAGGTCCTCTTTTGACCTAAAGGAGATCATCAGACGGCAGACACCCGAAAACCTTAGCATTCATACTTTAGTTTTTAGCTTTAGAATTTTATTGCTTTCTAGTTTTTAAGGTTTGGATCAAGATTGAAGATTCAAGCCGCTACTTCAGTTTTTATTTAATTCGGTTTTTATTTAATTCAGTTTTTACAATTGCGTTCTTTTTAATTATGTTTAGGTTTTATTTTGCTATGTCTGGCTAGTTTCCTTTAGCTGATTCTAGGGTTTGTAAATAGTTGATTGAATTTATGTGATTTATTTGTTAATACCTTTGTGCCTTCCAGTTTATGATTCATAATTCCTGGTGCTTAATTTCTTGTGAATTATCTGATCAATAGTTTGCATGTGTAGCTATTCGGTTTGAGACCTAGCGGAGATAACTGTTTAGCGGATTCAGGAATGTATGATATGATCTTAACCTTGAGACCTAGCGGAGATAGGGGGATTATAGGGAGCTATTCTTAGGAGCTATTGGGAGTTAGTATATTTTCTTGAGACCTAACGGAGATAGAGAATTTACTAATCTACGATCGTTGCTCCTCTAGCGAGAGTAATTGATTAATTAAGTGATCTCTCATCATTACTGGATTAAACTGGTACATAGGATTAATAGATTTATTACGTAGATTTAATTGATGAATTTACTACCCTAGGATCAGTTGTCTTTTATACTTGATATTTCCTAAGTGATTTTAATTATTGTTATTTGCGTTTTAGTTAATTAAACCTTCCTTCTTTCGTTTGCCTGAATATTACTAGAGTGTAATTAGGATTACTTAGAGTGATTCGTCATAATAGTCCCTGTGGATACGATACTCGGTTACTTCATTTGTGCTACAATTGCACCGTGTTAGTTGCGGTAATTTGTTGCTAATAATTTAGTGATCAAAACCCCAGACGAGGCAGCTGTGGCAGAAACCCGACTCTTTGATATCGGGAGGCTGGTGCGGTGGCGGATTGTTGAGATGGATGAAGGAGGAAGCTACCGTTTAGTCCAACCAGAAGGCAGCTTAGTTCGACCTGAACCGAAGGTTGCAAGGGAACAAGGAACTTCTCGCCCACTCAATGGCGAGATTATCAAACTGACGGACGAACTGAAAGAAATCAAGGACGAGCTGGTGATGCTGGGAGGAGAAGTGGCCACACTGAGGGACACTGTGGAGGAAGGATTCAAAGCGATGGAAGCCTGCTTTAAGGAAATCAAAGAAATGATGGCTGCGGAGGTGAGATCCTCCGACCAAAATGACTAAGTACTTTCCCCTGAACTCGTAGATTAGGATTTATTTTATCTTTTGCTTTTCTTATTTTAGTGTCCGTTTAATCTGTTTTTGATGTCGAGTCTACTTGCGTTGTTTGATGGTGAAAGATTATGCATGCTGATTTCTGTTTTGGTATGATTGGTGGATTGAGTATGAAATGCATGATGGTAGTTGTGAGGATACAGAGAATACCCCACCGGTGAGATCAGGACCAAATTGAAAAAAATGCATGCTTGTGGTGAGAATTTGCTGTGACTAGGGAATCTTGGTTTTGTTTGAGGACTCAATTTTGCTAGTACATGACTTGTGTGATTTGGGCACGATTCTTTGACTTATGGCCCCAGATTTTCTTTGATGACTAGTATGAAAATAATCCCTAGTATGCCAACTTGAGCCGAACTCATTCTTTCTTAAGCTTTGATAATGCTATATCTAGGAGGAAGAATTTGTGAAATGAATGAAATGGTGAACAAGGGATTATAAGAAAAGAAAGAAATCTGGGCACAAAAAAAAATTTTGTGACTAAAGATGATTGCCCATAAGAAGAATCAAAAGGGAAATGAACCCCATTGAAAGCGGGGAAATTAAGGGTTAGTTATAACTGTACTAAATGTGTATACTGAGTAAGGGCGATACTGAAATTAGCCACTGGACCATATTTTCCCACCTTAGCTCCGTATGACCCATTACAACCCAACAAAGACCCTTTGATAAGTCATACTAGTGTGCTTGATTTGTAGTCTTCGATCAAACTCTTAGAGGAACTAGCACAGCAAATTATGAGTGCAAACACATAGCCCGGTGCTTGAGCGAGAAGAGAGACTACCATCACACTTTATGCATGATCAGTACTCTGGTTTGTGGTTTGACTGAACTGAATGATGCATGTTGGTATGATATGATCCTGAAATTTATGCAAGTTTCGTGTCTCTTAGTTTTATTTCTTTTCTTTCGCCCTTTTCGTCCGTGTCTTCTGTGAATCCACCTACATACTTGAGGGCAAGTATGCTTTAAGTGTGTAGGTGTGATGCGTCTTCGACTTTTGGGCCATTTGGCCCTCTTTTTCTCTTTATTGGTGTCAGTTCAGGTCTGTCCAGGGGGAAAACAAAGTTGTGGAGGAAGGAAGATCAGTAGAGCGGAAACGGAAGAAATGCGGTCAGAATGGGCATTACCGAGCCCAGATTGCCAAATCATGTTTGCCAGCATGGAGCTTCGGCCAACAAGTACCTCTCCAATTCAACTTGGGGCATGGGAACCTGGAGCAACCACCTGGTATGAGCCACACCGATAAGAGCAGTCGGTCTGATCGTTACCAGAAGAAGCAGACAGCCAGAGCCATAAAAGGAAGGTCAATCTCGGAGATCTCATGGAACAAGCGGAAGGTTGAAGAAGAGACTAGAAGGACCGAAGGGATGGGAAAGGTTGACTAAGCTTGCAGCTGGACGCCATCTTCAATCAGGATCAATCAAAGATCGAGCTAATTAAGGAAAGAAGATCCCGGCGAAGATTTGGAACCGGCGCAGCTAGGGTTAGGCCTCTACTGTTCGGCAGTATAAAAGGCTAATGTTGTGCAGCGTGAAGAAGTTCTTGGCACCCAGAAAACTCTTGCTTTTACTTTCAAGTATTCAATTAAGTTCGCCGTGTGTGGCATCAAAAACACTTTACATTTCCGTATTTTAATTCCGTCGCGTTGTCACTTTTGGACAAGGTTCGAAGGCTTGAAGCCTAGGTATTATTATTTTATCTATTTCAGTATTTCATTTCGTTCAAGCATGTGTTTAATTCTTTTCGCATCTATGAATTTTATTATGTGTGAGTAGTCCTTTAGGTGAGGTTTTAGGGGAGGAAATAATTGTTGTTAACATGTAAACATTCGTGAGGCACTTGCTCTTTCGGTTGAATTTCGTGGTTCCGGAAAGATCTGTTCGATATCATGGGCAGTAGAGACCTAACGGGAGACCCTCGTTCGGTAAACATTGTCCGTGTCAAGCAAAGGCCAGGGTATACCAGGGGGTGATAACCGGTATACCCAAGACTGAGTAGCTGAGCAACGTCAACAAAAGGGCGTTGTAGATCCGAAAGGTGGGGAAAGGGTTGATGGGATACACTGCCCTTCCTCAGTCTTGGGCTTCTCTAGAGACTATCCATCAACTGTGACGAGGCATAAAGCCATGGTTATCAAACGAGGAAAGCAATCTCGGCGCCGTAGCATGTCTATGACTGGTCGGTCGACAAGGCCGGAAATAGTTGAGTCCAGGAGGCATGTGTCACCCTAGTGCGGAGTTGGGGACCTCGGGAGAGAAGGTTGATGAGGGTCATACTTGGTGAGTAACGGGTATGACTACTATTTAAGGAGGAGTGAAGCACTGCCTTGTGACCGGGGATTGTGTGACCTTCGGACCAAGTGACCACAATGAGATCAACCATCCTATATGTGAAGTGTAACCCCTTGAAACGCCCCGATGTCTTCGGGCCACGCCTTGGGTTTGCACGAATCATAAACAGATCATCAGTGTGCCTATGACCGAAACGAATGTTAACAACAGTTATGACCTAACCGAATAACCTCACCCCTTTGTTATTATTGATCTTGTTTATTTCTTGTGCAGCGTATACAGATTGAGAATTGTGACACCTCAGTTTGTCGTAGGAGAACAAAGTGGTTCCTCACTCCCTGTGGGATTCGACCCTACACTTACCACTAAGACTGAGTTCTTGTTGTGAGCAGTAGGAGCGTGTATTGTCTGTACTGGGCATACACAGGTATTTTGTCCGCACCGCACGACGGGTGTGTGCCAGCCGCCGGTGATCACCACCACCACACCGATGGTCGTCGATGTTGGGAGATTACCGGCGGGCTCGTGTATGCCGCCGGTAATTAAATAATTATTTTAATTATATAATTATTTATTTTATTTATTTATTTATTTATCTATTTATTTATCTCCACTAATATTTTCGTATTTATACAATATTTCATACCTTAGGCGAACTTCTCAGTGGGTCACCCATCTTAGTTGTGCTCTAAGTCAAGCACGCTTAACCTTGAAGTTCCTTTTGAATTGTCCCCAGTAGAGAACACTCGTATAATTGATATATCTATTGCCTATTAAATCATTTAAAGGCTATTTCAATATACAATATATATCATATATTCATAACATTTGAATATGAGGAGATAATATCCAAGTAATGTTGTTAATTACGGACCAGTCTCGTGCCGCTCGTATTTTTATGGCAAATAAATATTTATTTTTTAATTTTTTTTAATTTTTTTTAATTTTTTTTTAATTTTTTTTATCAATATAGTTTATTAATCATAAGTATTTTAATTTGATAGTTTTAATGTATTTTTGAATTCATTTCCATATATGTCCTTATTTTTATGTCGAAACAATATATCTATTTATTAATCAATATGTTATTAAGTTTTTTTTTATCAATCTACGTTATAGAGTATAAGTATTTTCATTTTGTAATTATAATGTATTTTGAATTCATTTGCATACCTTGAATTCACTCACAATAAATAGGACGATTTGAAAACATAAAACAATTAAATTGTTCAACAAAACACAAATGTTAAACAAAGTTCAAGTGTAATTGTGTTTGTTCAGAAACATAACATAAAGCAAAAAAAAAAAAGTTCAACATGATATAGATACATAGAAGTGATGCTCAAGGTAGCTGACCCGACTGCCTCAGTATCTCCTCGAAGTATGTCATCCGCTCCTCAAGGGCCTCACGTGCTGCTCGTTCGGCCTCACGTGCGGCTCGTTCGGCCTCACGTGCTGCTTCTTGGGCCGCCCTATCCTCCTCAGCCCTTTGGAGACGCTCCTCCAGTGTGGAGATCCGAGTCTCATACATCCGCTGAGACATCTGGGAAGAGCCTGTACTGTTAGTAGACCCCCTACTAAACTGGCTCACACCGGCACTTCCAGTGCCGTACAGTCGTGACCTACTGGGACGTACGAGCTCCAAGTAGACCTCATCGAGTCGGTCCTCTCGTCCTGTCTCAACAGCAACGCGACGAATCTCCGCCTAATTCATACATAACAATACACAATTATTATAAAATAAATACATTTTACTATGTATTACTAAGATTTGTTCAAACTTAAACATTTACATCAAGGTTGACATCCTTTTCTGACACAAAAGTTCCATCTGCGTACATGTGTAGGCGGAGGAAAGTGCTGTAGTTAGATGCAGTTGGGGGGACTTCACCATCCACGAGCTGTTCATGCATTTATATAAGATAAATAAGGTAATATATATATATATATATATATATATTAATATTTAAATTTATTAGATAAATACTTAATCGATAATTACTAACCAGACTCTGCTGCAGAATACGACTCGACTGAGACCCTCCAACGTGCCGACTGATCCCTGTACCAACTCCATCGGGCTTAGAGTATCGGTTCTCACGTGCGCGCATAGAAACGACCTTAACCTCATCTTGATCCCATTATGCCTTGAGTCCCGTCCAAAAGGTGTCGGACATGCCCAGCGGTGTCTCCATCATCTCCCCTGCCTCGGTCTTCTCTTTGAGATGTCTCTTATACTCGCTCATGTTGTCACTGTACCTTTTGCGGGCCTTGTCTAACCACATTTTTTTCACATCAGCCTCATCTTCAGGGTTCCAAGCAAACTCTTTCTGTTGAATATATTGGTTAAATTAATATAACATTTTAACAATATATAATGATAAATTTATATATAGTAGAAATTCATTTACCTTGAATTCCTCAAAATACAACGACTGCACCGTTGGCGGAGTTAACTTCCACGTGTACCCGCCTGGGTTCGGAATCCTCTTAAACGAGTTCGTGCAGCAGGTGGAGATCCCCGAGGGCTCGATCAACTTACTGTACCAATATATCAAAATAATTTAAAGAATTACTTGATATAGACAAATAATGATTTAAATAAAAATACTTACCCAACAGTATTCCTCTGAAAGAGGATCCTCCCGTCGCGCCTCTCACAATCGGCCCTAATCTGCGCCACTGATTTGCCTTTGGGCCTTCTAGACCCAGATGCAGCAGCGGTCTGTGGAGGGGAACCAGACTCTGGAGTCGCAGAAATGTACGGCCCAGAGCCTGAGGAGGACTGTCGCTCCTGCTCAGGCCCAGAAGGGCGAATCACCTGTTACACACAATAATTTAGGTTTGCAAGCCCATTTTTAGTCAAGTAAATGTATATTGAATATAAATTTGTCACATCTTACATAATGGCCAAACCACACCATAAAATTGTTGTCGAAAGCACTCTCTAACTCCGCTTCGGTTAGTGAAGGATTTACATAGCGCATTTCGTCCTCGAAGATCCTAAGATATAACGAAAAAAGTTATAAGTTACCACTTATGTACGTCGAGAATTTATATACATAAATTGAGTCAAGAATACTCACTTGATATATGTGTTTGCAACCTCCGCACAATTGCTCAAAACATACATATGCGCAGCCATGTATTCTTTAGGATCCATGTATCTCTTTGTCATTCGCCCAATCGGACGTCCAACTGGTTTAAAGATTAAGAGTTGATTAGGATCATCATTTTCTTCAACAGACTCTTCAATATTGCGAGGCAAATTTCTCCACTTTGTAGTCACATGATCCTCAAAGTAATATGAAGAGAAGGTGGACATTTCCTCTAGTATATATGCATTGCTGATGGATCCTTCAACCTTGGCTTTGTTTCTGATATGATTTTTCAATGTCCTCAAATATCGTTCAAAAGGATACATCCACCGATACTGCACTGGACCAGCCAATCGTGCTTCATCTGCCAAATGAACTGGTAGGTGCTCCATTGAATCAAAGAAACTCGGGGGGAAGATACGCTCAAGTTTGCATAGAGTAACTGATATCTTCTCACTGAGTATTCCCATATCATGTATTGAGACATTGCGGGCTGTTAATTCTCTAAAGAAACAACTTAACTCTGTAATTGCCTCCCAAACATTCTTAGGAAGAAGTTCTTTAAAGGCTACAGGTAGCAGTATTTGCATGAACACGTGACAGTCGTGGCTTTTCATGTTATGCATCTTCAGGGCGTTCAAATCAACGCATCTGCTAATATTTGACATGTACCCATCGGGAAACTTAAGACTCTTGATCCATTGAAGTAAGATTTTATTCTCATCCCTTTCAAGCGTATAACATGCTTTTGGATACAGTTGGGATCCCTCCACTTTCTTCAATTCAGGCCGTCGACAGAAGATGTTCAATTCTTCTCTCGACTTTTCGGTATCTTTTGTCTTCCCCTTCACATTGAGGACGGTATTAAACACATTATCAAACACATTTTTTTTCAATGTGCATGACATCCAGATTATGTCGAATCAAAAGGTCCTTCCAATAGGGAAGATCCCAAAATATGTTTTTCTTCTTCCACCCAACATGTTCATATTTTGCGAGTTGAGCGTTCCTGTTATCGAAGTCTTCGGTAACCTTCACGAAGCCCAACCCCTCAATTTGATTCAAGATTTCTATTCCGGATCTGTGTTCTGGTGGACCCACATTGCATGTCTTATTCTTCAAGAATGAAGTCTTATTTCTCCTAAACACATGGTCACGAGGTAAGAACTTCCGATGATTGTCAAACCACGATTGTTTACCACTCTTCGTTAGTGTAAATGCGTATGTATTCTCCATACAGTATGGACATGCCAATTTCCCAGCTGTACCCCACCCAGACAACATAGCGTAGGCTGGAAAATCACTAATGGTCCATATCAAAGCTGCCCGCATCTGAAAATTTTGCTGCAACGATATGTCATAAGTGTTCACACCAACCTCCCACAAATATTTCAACTCTTGTATCAGTGGCTGTAAGAAAACGTCCAACTTCATCTTTGGGTTAGATGGCCCAGGCACTAGGACAGTGAGGAACATGAATTGTTCTTTCATGCACAACCACAGAGGCAAGTTATACGGTGTGACAATAACCGGCCAAGAAGAATATTGACGCCCTGATTGTGCAAATGGGGCAAAACCATATGTAGAGAGGCCTAATCTCACATTTCTTATCTCCTCGGCGAATCCAGGATATACTGAATTCAAGTGTTTCCATGCCGGAGAGTCTGCTGGGTGGCGCATGATCCCATCTTCTATTGAAGTCGCATGCCATCGCATATTTTCGGCTGTTGCCGCAGATGCAAACAACCTTTGCAGTCGGGGCGTCAAAGGAAAGTAGTGCATCTGTTTGGCGGCCACACATTTCTTTCGGCGGCTTCCAGATGCACGCAAGTTCTACTTATATCGTGATGCACCACAAAAATTATAACTCTCTAGCTCACTGTCGTCCCCCCAATACAACATGCAGTTATTAACGCAACAATCAATCTTCTCTACTGGCAAACCCAACCCGCGCAGATTTCTCTTCGTACTGTAAAAGCTGTTAGGGCAGTTGTTATCCTTCGGTAAAGCCTTTTGAACCATCTCAGATATCTGATTAAAACATCTCTCTGACATGTGATTTTCAACCTTTATGCTCATCATCTGTGTCATCCAGGATAACTGTGAGTAAGTGTCACAGTCTGGGTATAGAGGACTATCAGCTGCGTTCAACATGTCATAAATTTGTTGAGCGCCAGGATTAGGCGGCTCCTCAAGATTTGGAGGATCTTGATAATTACTAGGTCCAGCATGATCATGCACCATCCTTTGGTAATTATTGTATGACCCATCATCCTCATCCATTATAGTACGTTCTGCTGGCATATACACTGGTGCTTCCCCTTGATAACACCAGTTCGTGTAATTGTGGACAAATCCACGCCTAGTAACATGTTCTCTGACTGTAGGTACAGATGCAAAGACTTTATTCTTACACTTCCTACACGGGCACCTAATGTTACCAATTCCATCTGTATACGCTGTTTGATTTATCGCAAACTCGAGGAAACTCTCAAGTCCCATTTCAAATGCAGCACGATCATTGTATCTCGCGTACTGTCGCAGCCCGACATCTAGCCAGTGATAGCGTAGATCGGGTATCGATACGACTAATAAAATGATAGGGTAAAACAAGTTAAACTAGAAGACTCGTCACGCGGAAGTTACTACTAATTCAAGTTAAAGCAAATAAAATATCATCAAACTCAATAGAAACATTATCGGCTTCATTCATTCAAATGTATCAAGGTTCTAGTCAACGAAAATAAAGGGAGTATAGCTAAATATTTACAATGATTCATATTGTTCAGGGTAGCACAGCAAAACATGATCAGACTATATGTATGAAGACATATAGCTGAGAGTGACAATCCTAATTAAGTTCAACGGACATAGTCTTCAATTATTCATACTACCGTATAGTAGTAAAATACGGTACTCAAAAGGTCGTCTATAAACAACAGTCCTCCAGCGATCCCCCAATCTCTCTCCTTGCTCATCCTGCACATTTAGAAATACATGCAGGGCTGAGTATAAAATACTCAGTGGACATAAGCTGAAAATAAACAATCTCGCTCTTAGAGCTATACATTTAACTTGCCATTTATACATCACACATGGGTTTTTCTTTAAAAGAACCTGTGTAAGCAATTGATAAATTATAAGCATCATAAAGTAATGAAAGATAGACTGCAGTCACAAATACTTAGCATGTAGTACCGCTTCTACAACTCATCATCATCATCATGGTACTGAGAAGTAGGCCTCCTTCTCAAGCACCGTAACCGGCCGACCTGACAGTCGGCTCACAGTCATTTCTGACCGGCCAACCCGGTATACAGCTTACAGTTACCTCTGTGTACACAATCCCGCCTTTGGTAGGACCCGAAATCGTTTCATCCGTAGAGGGTAACGTACAGGCTCGTCGTCATCAAAACTCGGCAAGTTAATTAGTTCAAACATCAATTTATCTCAAATCATTTTAAAAACTTATAAACATCATCATAATCATCATTTAGAAAGCCAGTAATAGGGGTATTAGAAAGTAATGCCCACCTGGAAATCTTAGCTTTGGTCCTCGTACTTCGGAGAAATCCTACTTATGCCCTTGACTCGTGTCTTCAGATATTATCGTTGGCATAGACGATCATGTAATAAAATAAACGTCAATCAGAGAAATCCTCACTAGGTTTACTACTCTTATCTAAGTACTAGTCTTCCTTTCTCATTGTTTCCTTGTAACTAATCACTCTTTGTAACAAAACACTCTTATAATAATACTTCCTAATTATTCATTGTTTCCATTATCAACCACATACCAAAGTTTTAAGTTTAATCAGTTCATTAAGGAAAGACTTCTAAATACTCAAACCCAGATAACCTCTAGCAATCACATATTAAAGTTATGAGGTTGTATCACATTCTTTAATATATATCCGATAACTCACATAATGCTTAATAATTTTACCATGTGGTTAAATATCTCAAGAGAACCAAATTTGGTTAAGTAAATTAACTTGGATAAAGTGTTATATCTACATATATATACCCCTTCAGCATTTTTATGAATTACTAAGGTGTATAGTTATCGCCATTAACACATGCAATTCACTAAATCAAAGGTAGGTGTACTTGTGAAAGACCATACTTGACTTCATATACTCTGTCCCAACTTCAAGCAATAACCTGCTTTACCTCGGAACTCTCCTGGGTTTGGGACTCATATCATTTGAAACCTCTTAAAGTCTAGTTTCATTTAAAAAAAGTAGGTTTTAAAATTCTATGTGGTTTAGGAGGTATGACCATTTTCCTACAGTCTACCATATTCGACAGTTTTGTGCAACTGGAAGTTTTGATTTTAGAAAAATAGTAGATCTTGTCAAAATGACTTGAACTTTTATGGGTAGCTAGATAACATGTTCATATAAAAATTTGGAAACCATAAACTCACGAAAAGCTACTGGAAAAGTGACTCCAGTATCTGTTTCTTCCACACTTTCGGTAGAAAGTTGCAGTTGGAGACTCATAATTTAAAAGGTTATCAGACGATGTTCAAATAACCTCAAATTTTACATGAACGTTCCTATCACTTATATATACTTACCATAAAATTTTCAAGATTTTTGGGTATCAAAAACCCCGTCGAAAACAATCAAGTCAGTAGCTTAAAAGCTAGCCAATTATCTCATCAACTAGTCCATCCTAAACAAATAGCCAAGCATACTCTACTTTCTTGTCAAACCAATTCATCATAATCGTTATCAATCATTTCTAATCATCATTTTAATCCATCAACTATTATAACTACAATCTCATAGGCTCATTTTCATACTCAAATTCTCACTTTCTTCATGAACTTCAACTTTCCAACATCACACAACCTAACACCTTTAATATTCCATATCTCAAAATCAATTCATGCTTTTCATTCATAGACCAATAATTAACATCTTATTAGCATGCATATACTCTCCATCTTAAAGTTAGAAGACGACTAAATTTTAGAAGACTTCCAACCCTAGTAATCTTCGAAAATAACCAACTTGAATTAGGAGTTGTTTTTATGCTTTGATCCTCCATTTACATCCTCATAAAGCTTAGATATAAGTAGATTCATGTGTTTAGAAGCTTACTCTTATGATCTGTATAGAGAACAGTATAATTCCACCTTCTTGATTCCTAGCTTGAACCTTCAACCTAGCTTTCGTTCTATGGATCTAAGAGTGTTTTCAGCTTGATTTAATCGGTGGTTATGGGATACAAGTAGCTTGTGAAGCTTTTTACTAGCTCATCTATGGTGTTGGGTAAAGTCAGTCGAGAGAGAAGAGAGAGAAAAAGAGATAGGAAAGGGACGTCTGTTATGAGGGATGAAAGAGAAAGGTGTTATTTATTTAACCCCATTTACTTAGCCATCAAGTATTGGATAAATAGCACATGCTTAATTATCCACTTGCATAAAATATCTTATCCGATAACTATGTTTATCCACTTGCTTTGACTTCTCTCTCTCTAAAGTCAGTTCCGCACCAGAGCAGAGGAGTGAATTCTCCGGTCAGAGCAAAGAAATCGTGATTTCTCTGGCAGATCAGAGGAATCGTTATTTCTCTGGCAGAGCAGAGGAATCGTGATTTCTCTGTCAAAGTAAAGACCCCTCAAAACATAATTCACTTGGCAGAGCAAAGAAGAGAAACTCGCCAGAGCAGAGGAATTCTCGCCAGTACAGCGGAATGCTTCTCCAGTACAGTGGAATGAACGCCAGTACAGCGGAATGGTTCGCCAGTACAGCGGAATGAACGCCAGTACAGCGGAATGGTTCGCCAGTACAGCGGAATGGTTCGCCAGTACAGCGGAATAAACGCCAGTGCAGCGGAACGCTGATCTCTCTGTCGCGTCAGAGAAACGGTGATTTCTCTGGCACGTCAGAGGAACGGTGATTTCTCTGGCACGTCAGAGAAACGACTTCGCCTCTGGCATAGCAGAGGAATGACTTCGCCTCTGGCATAGCAGAGGAATGACTTCGCCTCTGGCAGGGCAGAGCTCGCATCCAGAGTAGAGCTCACAAGCCAGAGCAGAGCAGAGCTTTCAGCTCTGTCGTCAGCGCAGAGCAGAACCCAACTTCAGCTCTGCTTCCAGAGCAGAGCTCGGCTACGCCAGAGCTCGGCTACAAACTATCGAAAAAGAAGACATTTTTAACTTCATCAACGTTCAACCATCATCTCTATACATCCTTATTTCCTCAAAGTATTTCATTCTCTAGTCCCATCATCGAAAATATAATAGCTCAAACTATTGGAATATCTCATCTCATCAATAACTTATTTATATATCTCAGTGCTCTTAAAATTCAAAATATTTTTAATGAAGGAAAAAAATGCGGGGTGTTACATCCTACCCCCCTTAAAAAAAATCGTCCCGAAATTTACGTTATTTACCTTCGGGAAAAAGCTAGGGGTACCTCTCCTTCATCTTCTGCTCAAGTTCCCAAGTTGCTTCTTCTTGGCCATGGTGTCTCCATTGGATTTTTACCAAAGCAATTGATTTGCTTCGCAACTGCTGTATCTTCCTATCCAGAATAACTTCTGGCCTCTCCTCATAGCTCAAGTCTGGTTCCAAAGATACTTCTTCTTGGTGAATGACGTGTTTTGGATCAAACACGTTCTTCCTCAGTTGAGATACATGAAAAACGTCGTGGACGTTTGCGAAATGTGGTGGCAACGCAAGTTTGTAAGCAACGAGGCCTACTTTTTCTAGTATATCATACGGTCCTATGTATCTCGGTTTGAGCTTTCCTTTCACTCTGAATCGATGCACTCCTCGAGACGGGGAAACTTTCAGAAAAACTTTATTTCCCACATCGAAATGAATCTCTGTTCTTCTGGTATCTGCGTAGGACTTTTGACGATCTTGGGCCTCCTTGATTCTCTGGCGAATCTGTCGTACAGTAGAAATCATTTCTTCTACTGCTTCAGGTCCAAGTATCTTTCTTTCTCCTACTTCGTCCCAATAGAGCGGAGATCTACACTTCTTCCCATACAAAGCTTCATATGGAGCCATGTTTATAGTTGACTGGAAACTATTATTATAAGCAAATTCAATTAAGGGTAAAACTTGTTCCCATTGGGTTCCTTTGTCTAGCACAATAGTTCGGATCATATCTTCCAGAACTTGTATAGTCTTTCAGATTGTCCGTCTGTCTGAGGATGAAAAGCTGTACTAAAGTTCAATTTAGTACCCAACTCCTTCTGCATGCTCATCCAAAACTGTGAGGTAAAATTTGGAATCTCTGTCGGATGTGATCGTCATCGGTACTCCATGCAGTCGTACTATCTCTCGAACATAGATCTGAGCTAGCTTGTCAGATCCATAAGTAATCGAAATGGGTATAAAATGGGCACTCTTCGTCAATCTATCAACAACTACCCAAATGGCTGTGTTTCCTCTTTTTGACTTCGGCAATCCAGTGACAAAGTCCATAGCTACGTGATCCCACTTCCATTCGGGAATCTCTAACGGGTGTAGTTTGCCATAGGGTCTTTGGTGTAGTGCTTTTACTTGTTGACATGCCAAACATCTTTCTACGAAAGCTGCTATTTCTCTCTTCATTCCTTCCCACCAAAACCTAGTTTTCAGATCTTGGTACATCTTCGTGCTTCCTGGGTGTGTGGTGTAGGGAGTGTCATGAGCTTCGCTCAAAATTTCATTCTTCAACTCATCTTTATCAGGCACACACAATCTTCTTTCGTATAAGATGGCATTGTCTGCCGCCACGTGATAACTTTCCATTTTCTCAGTTCAAATCTTCACACGCAATTTCTCCATTTTCTCATCTTCTCGTTGCACCGCGATAATCCTTGATCGCAAATCCGGTGCAATACTCAATGTGGCCAATACGATCTCTGTCGTTTGTGGTGGTAAAATAACTTCTATTTTCATCCTCTCAAATTCTTTGATCAAGTCCTTTTCTTGGGTAAGGAGAAATCCCAATTCTACTTGATTACTTCTACTCAAAGCGTCAACTACAACATTAGCCTTTCCAGGGTGATAATTGATTCCGCAATCATAATCTTTTACTAACTCGAGCCAGCTTCTCTATCGCATATTGAGATCCTTTTGCTCGAAGAAATATTTGAGACTCTTGTGATCGGTGTATATTTCACACCGTACTCCATAAAGATGGTGTCTCCATATCTTCAATGCGTGTACCACTGCTGTTAATTCTAAGTCATGCGTCGGGTAATTCATCTCGTGTGGTCTAAGTTGTCGTGATGCATAAGCTATCACTTTTCCGTCTTGCATAAGTACACATCCTAGACCATTCTTTGACGCATCCGTGTAGACAGCGTACTCTTTATCTGCCCTTGGAACAGCTAGCACTGGGGCAGTGGTGAGTCTCTTCTTTAATTCCTGGAAACTTCGCTCACACGCGTCAGTCCACTCATACTTGACATCCTTCTTTAGCAGGTGCGTTATTGGCTTAGCAATTTTTGAAAAGCCCTCAATGAATCTTCGGTAATAACCTGCTAACCCTAGAAAACTGCGTATTTCATGCTGCGTAGTTGGTGATCTCCATTCTTGTACAGCCTGCACTTTTGTTGGATCTACCTCAATTCCTCTTGCAGAAACGATATGGCCCAGAAAATTGACTTCCTTAAGCCAAAACTCGCATTTACTAAACTTGGCGTAAAGTCTCTCAGCTCGCAATTTTTCTAACACGATCCTTAGATGTTCTACATGTTCCTGTTTACTTCTCGAGTAAATCAAAATATCATCGATGAAGACTACCACGAACTTATCTAAGTATTCGTGGAAAACTCGGTTCATGAGGTCCATGAACACAGCAGGGGCATTCGTTAGTCCAAAAGGCATCACTATAAACTCATAGTGTCCATATCTTATACGAAATGCCATTTTCGGAATATCTTCTGACCGTATCTTCAATTGATGGTATCCCGATCTTAAATCAATCTTCGAAAAAGTATTTGCTCCCTGTAGTTGGTCGAACAGGTCATCTATTCGGGGCAACAGATACTTGTTCTTCAGTGTCACCTTATTCAACTCACGATAATCGATGCATAACCTCAAGCTGCCATCTTTCTTCTTGACAAAAAGAACTGGTGCTCCCCACGGGGAAACACTGGGTCGAATGAAACCCATGTCCAACAATTCTTGCAGTTGCAACTTCAACTCCTGTAACTCTGCCGGTGCCATTCTATAAGGTGCTTTTGATATCGGTGCGGCTCCGTGCTCAAGGTCGATCGTAAACTCGAGTTTTCGATCGGGCTGTAATCCTGGCAAAGTTGCAGGAAAAACATCTTGGTACTCCCGCACGACTGACACGTCGTCGATGTTTGCCTTGGATTCCTCGTTTTGATTTAAGTATACAACGTAAGCAGTTGTATCATTGCTCTCCAAAAGCTTTTTGGCTTGTAGCGCTGAGATGATTGGCGTCTTTTTCCATTTCCTCTCAATGCCAATAAAAGAGGTAGACTCTTGGCCGGGAGGTTGAAATGATATGCGTCTTTCCTTGCATTGTATCATCGCGTGGTTTTCCTCTAACCAATCCATTCCTAATATGATGTCCAAATGCCACATAGGCATTACCCTAAGGTTTCTAGCCTTAAGCTGTTTTGATCCCAACTTAAATTCTAAGTTAGGACACACACGTGAAACCGTAAAAGTTCTGCCTATGGGAGTGGTTACCCTTAGATGTTGTGGAGCAGGTTCTATGTTCAGTTCTAACGTATCCACACGGAATGGAGATAAAAGAATGCGAAGCTCCAGTATCAAACAATATTACTATGGGTACTCCTTTTAACTCACCCATACCTACTAAATTTCCTTGATTCCCATCCTTTGCTTTCTGATCAATGGCAAACACTCTCTGGTGATGCTGTTGATTTGCCTGCGGGGCTGGGGGTTGCCTTCTTGACTGACGTGGTCGATAAGCTTGTTGTCGCTGTGGTGGAGGTAGTGGTAGAATTCCTTCCATTGCTTTGAGTTGCGGCCGAAACTGACTCGGTCGTCCTCCGCTTCCACTTTGCTGACGATTTGGACACTGGTTCGAGTAGTGCCCGACCTTTCCGCAGGTGTAACAGGTATTCTGTCCCATTTTACACTCTCCCAAATGTTGTTTATTGCACTTCGGGCAAGGCGGTAACCCTCGCGGTCCTTGAAAAACTGCTGGTGGGGCAGCTGGGCCAACATAAGGCCGTTTATCTCTGTTCTGAAACTGCGGTGGCGCATTCTGACTCTGCCACGGCTTCTTGGGACCTTGACTTCGGTCATCCCATTTTCTCTTGCCCTTTTGGCCTTGTCCAGCAAAAGGATGATTTCCCGATTGAACATTTGGGTTTAATTGTGGCATCGGGCCTTGACTCGGTCTCTCTGGCTGCATCGCCAGTTCCATGTCTAGCGCTCGGTTTAAAGCCTCAGCGTAGGTTAGCGCACTCTGACTCGCTAAAACGACTCGTATTTCTTGCTTTAATCCAGAACAAAACAGTTCCGACATCTTTTAATCTGTATCTACTCGATATGGAGCATATCGAGCCAAATCGCAAAACTATCGGTCATACTCAGCTACCGTCTTATTCCCTTGCTTCAGATTTATAAACTCCATCTCTTTCTTATTTCGATAGCTTCGGGGTATGTATTTCCCGCAAAGAGCTTCTTTGAATTGCTCCCAAGTAAGAGCTGCTATCTGCTCCTCTTTCATCGTTTTCTGTTTCGCTTCCCACCAGAAATCTGCTGACCCCTTAAGCTGATATGACATACACATAAGACGCTCGGGATCATCACATCACAGAAATCTAAAGATTCGCTCCATACTTCTTATCCATTCTTCAGTTTCAGTAGGATCTATATATGTCAGATACTGAAGATACTGATATACTCACTATACTATGCATCTCTATCTATATACATCTATCTACATATAAGCATCACCATCCCATCATCATATGTAGCTACTCTCACTCAAATCCATCCAGTCCCACCGAAAGCATCTCCGGATACTCTACTTCCTGCATCATCTACTGTCATATCCTCACTGGGCTCAGTCTCCTCATCCTCACCTCCATCCATCAAGCGGTTCCCACTATCATCATCATCCTCTGTCTCATCTTCAACATCAGTGTCTGCCATCGGGTAACAAACAGGTGGCTCTGGAATAGGCTCCCATACATCAACTCCATCAGCAGTGGTCCGACGCCGTAGTGGTCGGGTCTGTCCATGCCCAACTGTCATCTCTGGCATCTCCTCGTCTGGGTCCCCATCATCACTATCAATCGGAATCGGACGAGACGGTCCCTCATGTGCATCTCTGGATGGTGGGTATAGAATAGGATGCATATAAAACTGAAATTCAAATGTGCCAGGCTCAGGTAGAGGAGTAACCTTCGGGTAAGGATCAAAAGGCACATACTCGGTCCAAGGCATTGGAGATAGAATAGGTGGTATAATCTCTGAAGGAGGCAATGATAATGGCGCTGTCGCTGGGGCCGGCTCCCAAGGAGGCAGATCAGCACTGGGAAAGGGTATCAGTGTCAAGTAATGAAATGAATCAAAATCCATATATGGCGATCCAGTCTGCAGAATGACCGACTCCGGAACAGCAGAATCTGGGACAATGGGCTAAAAAACAATGGCCTCATCAGGCACGAATGGCTCCGGAACATATGGAACCTCATCAACTGGGGGTGCAGGTATGATCGGGAAAAGATCTGTCAGAGGAGGGGGTGCATCATACGGTGGTGGTGGGGGATCATCAAAAGCAAGGTAGCGGTGACTAATCATCGCTATAAAACCCCTAAAATCTGCATGCACTAAACGTCCAAACTCAGTCCTAACTATATACTGCGGCACCAGTGAAGCTGCCCAATCCTGCCACTCAGGTGGTAACTGTGGAATCAAACTCGTGATAGCCTCTGCTTCGTCAATCCCATATGCGGTAGTCTCCAGCCATCGGTTGTGGTAGTGAGCTAAAAATTCTCTGAGTGTATCCCCTTCTTGGGGCCTATAATTCCTGAACCATCGGCGCATCATCTCTCTTAAACGTCGCTGCATCCTGAAATAAAATTCTAACTTCTATCATATCAAGGATAAAGAACTTACTCGATACATCTCAAACAACGACATACTCAATCTCGTTTGGTACGGTGGTGCATTGGCTATTCTAGCCTCAATATTTATCCATTTATTCCATAACCACTGGCTCACATCATATTCCATCACCTCAAGCAGTTCCATCCATCAAAACATTACATATCTCGTTAGTACATCACAATCAACATTCAACATAAAACCAGTACAAAATAATAACTCTTACCTCGATAAGCCGGAGGAGATGGGGCGCTGAGGTGTTGTTTCAGACTTACTCTCAATCTTACTTTCACTTTAGCCTAAGGATTCAAGGTAGGCTAGACTCAATCTCAAGGTAGGACTTAGTCTCATGAGTAAATGCGATCAAAAGATTTACTCAACTCAAGGGTAGTTGAAATCAAACATTTAACTCAATCGAGGAGTTTTAACTCAATGAAGAGTTTGAACTCAATCAAGAATGAAACTCAGAGCAGACGACATCTAGCCAGTGATAGCGTAGATCAGGTATCGATACGACTAATAAAATGATAGGGTAAAACAAGTGAAACTAGAAGACTCGTCAAGCGGAAGTTACTACTAATTCAAGTTAAAGCAAATAAAATATCATCAAACTCAATAGAAACATTATCGGCTTCATTCATTCAAATGTATCAAGGTTCTAGTCAACGAAAACAAAGGGAGTATAGCTAAATATTTACAATGATTCATATTGTTCAGGGTAGCACAGCAAAACGTGATCAGACTATATGTATGAAGACATATAGGTGAGAGTGACAATCCTAATTAAGTTCAACGGACATAGTCTTCAATTATTCATACTACCGTATAGTAGTAAAATACGGTACTCAAAAGGTCGTCTATAAACAACAGCCCTCCAGCGATCCCCCAATCTCTCTCCTTGCTCATCCTGCACATTTAGAAATACATGCAGGGCTGAGTATAAAATACTCAGTGGACATAAGCCGAAAATAAACAATCTCGCTCTTAGAGCTATACATTTAACTTGCCATTTATACATCACACAGGGGTTTTTCTTTAAAATAACCTGTGTAAGCAATTGATAAATTATAAGCATCATAAAGTAATGAAAGATAGACTGCAGTTACAAATACTTAGCATGTAGTACCGCCTCTACAACTCATCATCATCATCATGGTACTGAGAAGTAGGCCTCCTTCTCAAGCACCGTAACCGGCCGACCGGACAGTCGGCTCACAGTCATTTCTGACCGGCCAACCCGGTATACAGCTCACAGTTACCTCTGTGTACACAATCCCGCCTTTGGCAGGACCCGAAATCATTTCATCCGTAGAGGGTAACGTACAGGCTCGTCGTCATCAAAACTCGGCAAGTTAATTAGTTGAAACATCAATTTATCTCAAATCATTTTAAAAACTTATAAAAATCATCATAATCATCATTTAGAAAGCCAGTAATAGGGGTATTAGAAAGTAATGCCCACCTGAAAATCTTAGCTTTCGTCCTCGTACTTCGGAGAAACCCTACTTATGCCCTTGACTCGTGTCTTCAGATATTATCATTGGCATAGACGATCATGTAATAAAATAAACGTCAATCAGAGAAATCCTCACTAGGTTTACTATTCTTATCTAAGAACTAGTCTTCCTTTCTCATTGTTTCCTTGTAACTAATCACTCTTTGTAACAAAACACTCTTATAATAATACTTCCTAATTATTCATTGTTTCCATTATCAACCACATACCAAAGTTTTAAGTTTAATCAGTTCATTAAGGAAAGACTTCTAAATACTCAAACCCAGATAACCTCTAGCAATCACATATTAAAGTTATGAGGTTATATCACATTCTTTAATATATATCTGATAACTCACATAATGCTTAATAATTTTACCATGTGGTTAAATATCTCAAGAGAACCAAATTTGGTTAAGTAAATTAACTTGGAAAAAGTGTTATATCTACATATATATACCCCTTCAGCATTTTTATGAATTACTAAGGTGTATAGTTATCGCCATTAACACATGCAATTTACTAAATCAAAGGTAGGTGTACTTGTGAAAGACCATACTTGACTTCATATACTCTGTCCCAACTTCAAGCAATAACCTGCTTTACCTCGGAACTCTTCTGGGTTTGGGACTCATATCATTTGAAACCTCTTAAAGTCTAGTTTCATTTAAAAAAATTAGGTTGCAAAATTCTATGTGGTTTAGGAGATATGACCATTTTCCTATAGTCTACCATATTCGACAGTTTTGTGCAACTGGAAGTTTTGATTTTAGAAAAATAGTAGATCTTATCAAAATGACTTGAACTTTTATGGGTAGCTAGCTAACATGTTCATATAAAAATTTGGAAACCATAAACTCACGAAAAGCTACTGGAAAAGTGACTCTAGTATCTGTTTCTTCCACACTTTCGGTAGAAAGTTGCAGTTGGAGACTCATAATTTAAAAGGTTATCAGACGATGTTCAAATAACCTCAAATTTTACATGAACGTTCCTAACACTTATATATACTTACCATAAAATTTTCAAGATTTTCGGGTATCAAAAACCCCGTCGAAAACAATCAAGTCAGTAGCTTATAAGCTAGCCAATTATCTCATCAACTAGTCCATCCTAAACAAATAGCCAAGCATACTCTACTTTCTTGTCAAACCAATTCATCATAATCGTTATCAATCATTTCTAATCATCATTTTAATCCATCAACTATTATAACTACAATCTCATAGGCTCATTTTCATACTCAAATTCTCACTTTCTTCATGAACTTCAACTTTCCAACATCACACAACCTAACACCTTTAATATTTCATATCTCAAAATCAATTCATGCTTTTCATTCATAGACCAATAATTAACATCTTATTAGCATGCATATACTCTCCATCTTAAAGTTAGAAGACGATAAAATTTTAGAAGACTTCCAACCCTAGTAATCTTCGAAAATTACCAACTTGAATTAGGAATTGTTTTCATGCTTTGATCCTCCATTTACATGCTCATAAAGCTTAGATATAAGTAGATTCATGTGTTTAGAAGCTTACTCTTATCATCTGTATAGAGAACAGTATAATTCCACCTTCTTGATTCCTAGCTTGAACCTTCAACCTAGCTTTCGTTCTATGGATCTAAGAGTGTTTTCAGCTTGATTTAATCGGTGGTTATGGGATACAAGTAGCTTGTGAAGCTTTTTACTAGCTCATCTATGGTGTTGGGTAAAGTCAGTCGAGAGAGAAGAGAGAGAAAAAGAGATAGGAAAGGGACGTCTGTTATGAGGGATGAAAGAGAAAGGTGTTATTTATTTAACCCCATTTACTTAGCCATCAAGTATTGGATAAATAGCACATGCTTAATTATCCACTTGCATAAAATATCTTATCCGATAACTATGTTTATCCACTTGCTTTGACTTCTCTCTCTCTAAAGTCAGTTCCGCACCAGAGCAGAGGAGTGAATTCTCCGGTCAGAGCAAAGAAATCGTGATTTCTCTGGCAGATCAGAGGAATCGTTATTTCTCTGGCAGAGCAGAGGAATCGTGATTTCTCTGTCAAAGTAAAGACCCCTCAAAACATAATTCACTTGGCAGAGCAAAGAAGAGAAACTCGCCAGAGCAGAGGAATTCTCGCCAGTACAGCAGAATGCTTCTCCAGTACAGTGGATTGAACGCCAGTACAGCGGAATGGTTCGCCAGTACAGCGGAATGAACGCCAGTACAGCGGAATGGTTCGCCAGTACAGCGGAATGGTTCGCCAGTACAGCGGAATGAACGCCAGTGCAGCGGAACGCTGATCTCTCTGTCGCGTCAGAGAAACGGTGATTTCTCTGGCACGTCAGAGGAACGGTGATTTCTCTGGCACGTCAGAGAAACGACTTCGCCTCTGGCATAGCAGAGGAATGACTTCGCCTCTGGCATAGCAGAGGAATGACTTCGCCTCTGGCAGGGCAGAGCTCGCATCCAGAGTAGAGCTCACAAGCCAGAGCAGAGCAGAGCTTTCAACTCTGTCGTCAGCGCAGAGCAGAACCCAACTTCAGCTCTGCTTCCAGAGCAGAGCTCGGCTACGCCAGATCTCGGCTACAAACTATCGAAAAAAAAGACATTTTTAACTTCATCAACGTTCAACCATCATCTCTATACATCCTTATTTCCTCAAAGTATTTCATTCTCTAGTCCCATCATCGAAAATATAATAGCTCAAACTATTGGAATATCTCATCTCATCAATAACTTATTTATATATCTCAGTGCTCTTAAAACTCAAAATATTTATAATGAGGGAAAAAAATGCGGGGTGTTACATCCTACCCCCCTTAAAAAAAAATCGTCCCGAAATTTACGTTATTTACCTTCGGGAAAAAGCTAGGGGTACCTCTCCTTCATCTTCTGCTCAAGTTCCCAAGTTGCTTCTTCTTGGCCATGGTGTCTCCATTGGATCTTTACCAAAGCAATTGATTTGCTTCGCAACTGCTGTATCTTCCTATCCAGAATAACTTCTGGCCTCTCCTCATAGCTCAAGTCTGGTTCCAAAGATACTTCTTCTTGGTGAATGACGTGTTTTGGATCAAACACGTTCTTCCTCAGTTGAGATACATGAAAAACGTCGTGGACGTTTGCGAAATGTGGTGGCAACGCAAGTTTGTAAGCAACGAGGCCTACTTTTTCTAGTATATCATACGGTCCTATGTATCTCGGTTTGAGCTTTCCTTTCACTCCGAATCGATGCACTCCTCGAGACGGGGAAACTTTCAGAAAAACTTTATTTCCCACATCGAAATGAATCTCTGTTCTTCTGGTATCTGCGTAGGACTTTTGACGATCTTGGGCCCCCTTGATTCTCTGACGAATCTGTCGTACAGTAGAAATCATTTCTTCTACTGCTTCAGGTCCAAGTATCTTTCTTTCTCCTACTTCGTCCCAATAGAGCGGAGATCTACACTTCTTCCCATACAAGGCTTCATATGGAGCCATGTTTATAGTTGA
Source organism: Salvia miltiorrhiza (assembly GCF_028751815.1). Classification (NCBI taxonomy): domain Eukaryota; kingdom Viridiplantae; phylum Streptophyta; class Magnoliopsida; order Lamiales; family Lamiaceae; genus Salvia; species Salvia miltiorrhiza. The sequence goes on from NC_080388.1 coordinate 11,370,435, forward strand.
CTGGAAACTATTATTATAAGCAAATTCAATTAAGGGCAAAACTTGTTCCCATTGGGTTCCTTTGTCTAGCACAATAGTTCGGATCATATCTTCCAGAACTTGTATAGTCCTTTCAGATTGTCCGTCTGTCTGAGGATGAAAAGCTGTACTAAAGTTCAATTTGTTGGATTTGTATATTGAAAGCAAGAACGTTTTATGCTTGTATACAATGTTTCCTAAGTTCACTATCTAATCTCCTATCTGATTGTGTTCATGATTGCATATGTATGTTCTTTATCTCTATATAAGTAGATATATGGTGTGTTGTAGATCACAGAAGACCATATAATTGGAATAGCCTTAAGAGATATAATATGATCACAGCCGAAATAACTCTAGGACAAGTTATTGGTTTAGGCTGCAGTATAGATGGAAGTAGTTTGTCTTGGCTACTTGTCTATACTGGTACGTCATTACGTATTGATAGGACCACAGTTGAGATGAATTCTTCTATCTGACTTAAGTGAAGAATCAAGATCTCGGTGACTTATAAAATCTTAATACTAATAAGTATTCAGATATATATGTTAATTCGTATATCACTTTGACTTACTATGGGTGAAAGTTATATACTAACTCGAGTACTCTGTATCTTGGGTGATAGCAGTTAATATATGATATTTGATTATCTGTATTAGTACCCGTATCCGGTATAGGATAATGACATCCCCTTAAGGAGCTCAATAAGGTTTATTGCGCTAAACCCTGCAGGTTGATTAAGTTCAGGCGCAATAATAAAGTTTGAGTGGTACTGCTTAAGGATTTATAAAGAGATTAATTAATTTAAGCTGTCAGAGCTCTAATTAATTAATGGATGTCGGATATTTTAAATACGGAGATTTAATAAGTCTAAATACAAGCCCCCCGACTCATCACCGGCAATAAAGGGGTAAGTCAGTATCGGTTCTCTAGTGGAATGAACTGATATTTATAAATTAATTATGGTCTGGGCTGACCATAGATAAATTAATTTATTTGAGGCCCATCTTTATTCCTTGTATTTGGTCCCTGGACTGGCCCAATGTCTCCTTGCCCTAGCAAAGAGAGAACACGCCTATCACAAGGATTCTGGCGTCCCACAGCTTATTTATTTATTTAAATACAGCTGTCAGCTCTCAGGAAACACACACTAATTAATTAGGGTTTTGAGAGAACAGATTAGTGTGGCACCAGACGTGAAAGGCATAATTCTCTCTTGGGACTTTCACAGCTCGTTGTCCATCCAACGGTGAAAGCTGAGCGGGATACAATTCAGAAGATCAGAGCTGGAGTCAGATTTTCGCAGGAAATCAAGTTCTGGCAGTTTCAGGAGAACGGCCATAACTTCCTCCACAGAACTCCGATTGAGGCGAAACAGGCGGCCACGGAAAGCTCTTTCGAAAAGGAATAAGTCGTATTTCTGGACAAAATACAATTCGAGGACGTTTGAGGCTTCAAACGAAGGCTTGAAGTTGGATGACCTGTTCAGCGACGGATTGACGAATTCTTAGGAATTCTTCAGGTATTTTCTAACTCCAATGTGCAGCACTTAAATTCATAGATGCATGTTAGGGATTAATCGTTGTATGATAAATTAATAATAACCAAGAAACGATCGTCGGGCAAAGCGGAACGTTAATTCAGTTTAATATTCCTTCAATTGGTATCAGAGCCCAGGATTATTTTCTTGGCTCTATTATTAATTTATGTACGATTAATAATGTGCGTTGTTTTTACTGCTGCTGTTCTTCGTGGTCTGTTGGTTCGTGGGATACGTCGTTTTGACGTTGTAATCGTTTTTCCACCACGAGAAAATCCGTGGTTAGATTAGAATTTCAGTTGTTTTGTTTTTCGGTTGTAATCTGTAATTGTGGAAAACGAGACGAAGACGACGACGATCAGACCGGAATAACGAAGGACGGATTGGAGTTAAGATCCACGAAGGTAAGTTTGCGCCGGGAGGCGGCGTGCGCCGCAGGCGCGCCGGGCGGCGCTGTCGCACGTGCCCGTGCGTTGCTGCGCGCGCGCCTACGGCTGCTGAGACTTACCAGATGCCGTGTGAGAGGTGAGACAGACCAGGGCGAGGCGGGGGCTGTGCACGCTGAGGGTTGCGTGCGCGTGCGCTGTGCACTGCGCACCTGGTCGGGCGATGCTTGGCCGCCGCTGCTATGGCCTCTGGTGTGCGCCGTGTGCTGCCGAGGCTGGTCGAGCAAGGTTGGGCGAGGGAGGACAGGCGGCGAGCAGGGGCTGTGCGCGCCGAGGGCTGCGAGTGCGCGCTCTGTGCGCCCAGCAGGCGTCGCGCGGCCGCTGCTGCCGAGGCTGCTATCTTCACGCCGGTTCTGCCGAGGCTGCACGAGCTGCTGTCGCCGTGCGCTGCTGCTGCTGCTGCTGGACGTGCGTTGCTGTTGGTGGGGAGGCGCCGAGGGCTTCTGCTGCTGCTACTGCTGGAGGAGCCGAGCGCTGCCGACTGCCGCTGCTGCTCGCCGAGGAGGCTGCTGCCAGCGCCGGGCTGCCTTGAGCGCCGGGGCGCTGCTGCAGCGCCGGGTGGCTGCTGCGCGGTGGAGGGGCGGCTGCCAAGGGAGGCGGCGGCGCCTAGGGTTTCCAAACCCTAGGTGGCCGAGTTTTCCAAACCCTAGGGGGCCCAAACCCTTTTTTTTCAAAGACGGACCTGTTGGAAGCTTTTCGGGCTGAGTTTACGTTTTTGAATTTTTATTTCTTTTCTGTTCTTTATAATAGATTATAAATGTTGGGGTTCCACGAATGGGTCACGAAGAATTTAATTCTTTAATTTTGTTCTTTGCATGTCGTGGTGTTAATCCTTTATGCTCTTTGCATGCTGTTATTGTCTCTGCTTGTTAATATGTGTTTATTAACTGCGCTTAGACAAGCATGCTAGGTTTATCGTTTTCTTAAGCATGTTTTAGAATTCTGTAAGCATGTTTTACATGTTGCGTTCTAGATAAGCATGTTTAGGATTATGTGTTGAGCATGATCAAACCTTTTGAAAGAAAAAAGACTAAGCTTAATAATTTTATGGATGATTAAAAATTATTTAGATTTCCACAAGCGGTCTCTAGACAAAGTGTTTAGCAATATGAGTAACGGTCCACCCCACGTGGCTTACTTCGTATTTGTTTTTCATAAGTTTGTCAGATGAGGTTTCTATAAAAATATTTAAATCCATTAAAGTAGTGGGAGTTATGCAGTAACGGTCCACCCCACGTGGCTTACTTGTATAATTTTCACGAGTACTTTAGAAGATGGAATTAAATAAGATAACTAAGAAATTAAATTGAATGCGGCATGGTCCGAGTGAGTATGTTAAATTCGAAAATTTAATTTCAAAGTTAGATTGTGGTTATTTTGAAATAATTTTTATTCTTAAAATTATATAGACCTCCACATGCGGTCTCTAGACAAAGTGTTTAGCAATATGAGTAACGGTCCACCCCACGTGGCTTACTTCGTATTTGTTTCTCATAAGTTTGTCAGAAGAGGTTTCTATAAAAAATATTTAAACCATTAAAGTAGTGGGAGTTATGCAGTAACAGTCCACCCCACGTGGCTTACTTGTGTAATTTTCACAAGTACTTTGGAGAATAGTATTAAATAAGATAACCAAGAAAATTAAATTGAAAGCGGCATGGTCCGAGTGAGTATGTCAATTTCGAGAATTTAATTTTCAAGGTTAAAATGTGGTCATTGCTTAGATATCATATCAAGTACAATGTACAACTCCCCCACGGAGTCCCTTCTTGATGATGATATGGTCTAGTCAAGGTGCCAACTATTAATTTCTTTTGTCAAAAGGTTAAGTTGACATGGAAATTAAATGACTAGGTGAATAGTCTGGTTGAGGAGTTCGTGTGTAACTGTCCACCCCACGTGGCTTACATATGGAATTCTTTGAGCCGTTGGAGGTTTCACTAATATTGTTTTATCAAAAGGTTACAATATTATTGTTACGAACTATATGCGTTCATGTTCTTACATGTTTAATTTGTTTACTTTCAGATATGTCTATGTCTCCTGTTTCTTTATTCTTGCACAAAGTCTTTTAACCGATCCACATATATAAAATGGAAACGCAGTTTTGGATTTTTTTTTATCTTTATCACAAACTAACACAATTTTTGTGTTGCTTACTACTCCACGTTCTTATGGTCCGAACAATAGTCAACTGATGAGAAAAAGGAATTACATAAATGGTGGCATAAGACGAATAATGTGGCTATATGCTATATTATGAGTATAATGTCACAAACCTTGTAGTTCCAACATCAGGGCATGGACGATGCTATTAGCATCATGCTGAATCTCAAGAAAGTGTTCGGAGAGTCGGACTGAGCTGCTCTTTTAAATTTGATGAGAGTAATCTTGTTATTTTTATGAGTGAGCACAGCTCAGTGCACGAGCATGTCATGCAATTCTTGACGGACTTGACTTGCTCAGTGGGAGTATCGACGGTGAGGCAAAAGTCGATATTATTCTGAACTCTCTTCCCAAGTCTTTTAATTAAGAACTTCCGCCTCAACGCTGTTATGAGCAAGAAAGATAATACTCTTTTTGAGTTGTTGAATGCTCTAGTTACGGCTAAGGAAGTTGTGGGAAAGAGATGTGCAAGCACTTGTTATTGCCAAAGGAGAGCCATCTTCTTCGTCGTATGACGGGAAGAAGAAGGGTCCAAGGGGCAAGAAAGATAAGGGAAATAGTGGGAGTAGTGGTGTGATAAGATTGAGTATTGAAGATTTTTTCTTTCAATACTCAAGGCAAAGGGTTAAGGTACTTCACTTGCTATAGTAACTGAGACATATTAGCTCATTTTCTACTCAGTTGTGAGTAGTGGATAACGAGAGAAACTGATAATGATTGTTACACCTTGCATGGCTTTTTAAGCTGACAAGGAAGCTGAGAAGTGATGAGATGATTGTCTTCATAGGCAACGTGACTAGAGTCGCAGTTGTTGCAATTGAAGCCTTGTCTTTAAGTTCTAAAGACATAGTTTAGTTTTTGAGAGTTCCTTATCATGTTCCAAAATTTTGAATAGATAGATCTTATGTCATTTTTGATAGTGGTGTTTCTATCATAAGAAATAACAAAGTTGTCTATTCTGGTATTTTGAACATCTCTCTTCATACTATAACTTGTCTACAAAATACCTTTATATTGCATTTACATCATCGAACAAAAGAAAGAGAAAAGTTAAGGCTAATCTCTCATGAGGATCTTACACATATATTGATACCCTAGATTAGGTCACATCTATCTTAACAGGATCCAAAGGCTCGTGTAAAAATAGTACATTGGATTCAATCCAGGTTGTACCATTTGGAACCTGCGAATCCTGTATAGAGGAAAAGATGGAGACCGGGTCATTCATGGCAAATGGGATAAAGGGCCAATAATGTGTTAGGAATAATCTTTTCTGATTCATTGTCAGTGTTTGGGATTCCAACCCAGTTTACTACACCGTATAATCCCTATATAAGATGGTGTGGTGGAGAGAAGAAATAGGTCACTCTTAAAAAAATATGTTCGATGATGAGTTATGTATCTTTGCAATTAGTCCTAAAGAATCAGAAGGTGGTTATTAGCAATGACACACGATTCTTAGAAGTGGGCTATGGGAATAATCACTAATCCAAGTCAGATAGTGTGCTTCAAGAAATTGAAGACATTAGACAGGCGATTCCATCACCCAAGCCAAGTATGCAAGAGTTTTGTACCACAAGACACTGCACGCACTATTGACACACATGTGCCACCACAGATCCATTGTAGTGGGAGGGTTGTGGGACAACCCGATCGATTTATATTCTTGGGAGAATCTTTGGATTCAGTCTCTTGTAGTGAATATAAGAGAATCGACCCAGATATCTACTTGGAATTGGTGGAAGACGAGAATGTAGATTCCTGGCACGCCTCAATGGAACAATCCATTAAGAATATGGTAGTATACTAAGAAAATCTTGCTACCAGAATGACGTAAAGCCATAGGTTGCAAGTGAGTATACAAGAGAATGATAAGTCCGAATGAGCAAGGTCGTAGCTTTTAAAGCTAGACTGGTGGCGAAAGGTTATGCCCAGTGTGAGGGTATAGGTTATGATGATATTTTCGCCAGTGCCATGCTCAGAACATTCGGAGCATTTTACCCATAGCAGCTCACTTAAACCATCGAGGCCTGGCAAATGGGTGTCATATACATTACCTTGGAAAAGGTAAGGACATCCATGTGCAACAACCTGAAGGTTACGTGAGGGAGGGAGAGAAGCATCTCGTGTCAATCGCTCTCGTGTCATCAGTGATGTGGTTTATCTTGCATTTTATGTAGATAATATCCTCCTAATTGGCGACAATATGGAGCTATTGTCAAAGACATAAAGTAATGGTTATCCGAACAGTTTCAGATGAAAGACTAAGGAGGTATAGTATACATCTTTGTGATTAAGGTTATAAGGGATCACTAGAAAAAGATGTTGGGCCTATCTCGAGTGTCTTACACTGATACTGAGAATACTCGTTTTAGTATGAATACCGCCAAGAAAGGATTGCTACCTTTTAGATATGGCGTTCCTTAATCTAAAGACTATGTCTTAAGATGCCTATTGAGGTTGAGGAAATGAAGGCAGTTTTCTACATTTCCGCAGTAGATAGCTTCATGTATGGATTGCTATATACGAGATCTTATATTTGCTATGCAGTTAGCATGATTGTAAGATATCAGTATAGTTCTAGTTAAGACTGAACTGTGGTAAAATTATATTCTCAAGTCCTTGACTAGAGAATAAGGGTAGTTTACCAGTTAGACAGTTTAGTTCCCTTTTTGGATTATACGGTTTCGGATTTTCAGGCTGACCGGAACAAAGAATAATTATCTCGAGCTATGTGTTTTCCTTGGGAGGTAAAACCTTTTGGTTTGACCACTACCTCCAGGGTCTAAGAGTGATTCCTAGTTTGCGTGAGAGCATCACCTTCGTGGTACCTCAAGTGCAGTTGCAAACTCTAAGGAATCCTAGAACCACAAGGGGTCAAACACATGGAGAGTAAGTACCAAGTTATACGATTATTCGTAAATCGAGGATATGTGCTCAAAGAATAAATTCTCACATATTGGAGAAACCTACTGATCTTTTCACAAAAGGCTTATCGCAAATGGTCATTGAAAGATGGGAATGCGGTTGATGCCACCCACTTAGGAAACTTTAAGTATAAGTGGGAGAAGTGTTAGGTTATTGGTAAATAGACGCATTGTATACTAAGGGCCCGTTTGGTTTCGGTTTAAGGATTAGTCAGTATAATTTGTCATTAGTTAATTAGTCCGCACAATGAGTGATAAATAATATTTATTAGGTGTTTGGTTTCGGTCTCAGTTACACAAGTTTTAGTTTGATATCCACTAATACATGATAGATAAACTTAAGGGATGACACAATTGTCCCTTAATATTTTTGTTAAATACCAGCGTACCCTTCATATTTATGGCAACAAAAGACCTGTTTTGCTATTACTATTCGCCTGCCAAGCCATACATAGAATTCCGATAGTCGCTCAAGGTCGAAGCAGTAAGAAGAAAGCCAGGGTTTTGGGAACATGAGTTCAGCTACTCAAGGTGCTTCATTGCTCTATCTTCTCGCCTCTCTTTGCCTTCCTATTTCGTTACGTGATTATGAATATTATTTTTGCAATGAGTTTATCGACTTGCTCGAAGGATTGATTACATATATGCTGCGACTTCTAACTAAGCTTTATTATATTGTAGATCTGTTTTTTTTTAATCGAATGCTGCTATAATATGAAATCGAATGCTGCTATAATATGAAATTATATTGTATCAAATATTTCAATTTATGCGATGACAGCAAATGATACAACATTCGCGATTCAGTCGAAGAAAGTCGATGTGATTCTTACCGCCGATTCAGTCAAAGGAATTTTTATATTGGATTGAGCTCTTCAGATTCGCGTCGCGTTGGGATGAAGAACCGAAAAAGAGGGCTAGGTTTTATTTGAATGAATTTTGAATTTTGTGCCAAGGGTAGAAGTGATAAGTTATTATTTCAGCTTCCGGATTGTAAAATAATCGGAGGGGGGGAGGTGGGATTACTTACACGGAGTAATACGGAGATTTAGGACCGGGCCTTCATATATCACCGGGCTAAACAAAGAACTCATATATAATACCAAACATCTGATAATTCTGGATTAAGTTTGTTAATATGGTGTTTAGACCGAAACCAAACGGGCCCTAAAAGTTTGCTTTAGTATAAGTGGGAGATTGTTGGATTTGTATACTAAAAGCAAGAACGTTTTATGCTTGTATACAATGTTTCCTAAGTTCACTATCTAATCTCCTATCTGATTGTGTTCATGATTGCATATGTATGTTCTTTATCTCTATATAAGTAGATTATATGGTGTGTTGTAGATCACAGAAGACCATATAATTGGAATAACCTTAAGAGATATAATATGATCACAGCCGAAATAACTCTAGGACAAGTTATTGGTTTAGGCTGCAGTATAGATGGAAGTAGTTTGTCTTGGCTACTTGTCTATACTGGTACGTCATTACGTATTGATAGGACCACAGTTGAGATGAATTCTTCTATCTGACTTAAGTGAAGAATCAAGATCTCGGTGACTTATAAGATCTTAATACTAATAAGTATTCAGATATATATATGTTAATTCGTATATCACTTTGACTTACTATGGGTGAAAGTTATATACTAACTCGAGTACTCTGTATCTTGGGTGATAGCAGTTAATATATGATATTTGATTATCTGTATTAGTACCCGTATCCGGTATAGGATAATGACATCCCCTTAAGGAGCTCAATAAGGTTTATTGCGCTAAACCCTGCAGGTTGATTAAGTTCAGGCGCAATAATAAAGTTTGAGTGGTACTGCTTAAGGATTTATAAAGAGATTAATTAATTTAAGCTGTCAGAGCTCTAATTAATTAATGGATGTCGGATATTTTAAATACGGAGATTTAATAAGTCTAAATACAAGCCCCCCGACTCATCACCGGCAATAAAGGGGTAAGTCAGTATCGGTTCTCTAGTGGAATGAACTGATATTTATAAATTAATTATGGTCTGGGCTGACCATAGATAAATTAATTTATTTGAGGCCCATCTTTATTCCTTGTATTTGGTCCCTGGACTGGCCCAATGTCTCCTTGCCCTAGCAAAGAGAGAACACGCCTATCACAAGGATTCTGGCGTCCCACAGCTTATTTATTTATTTAAATACAGCTGTCAGCTCTCAGGAAACACACACTAATTAATTAGGGTTTTGAGAGAACAGATTAGTGTGGCACCAGACGTGAAAGGCATAATTCTCTCTTGGGACTTTCACAGCTCGTTGTCCATCCAACGGTGAAAGCTGAGCGGGATACAGTTCAGAAGATCAGAGCTGGAGTCAGATTTTCGCAGGAAATCAAGTTCTGGCAGTTTCAGGAGAACGGCCATAACTTCCTCCACAGAACTCCGATTGAGGCGAAACAGGCGGCCACGGAAAGCTCTTTCGAAAAGGAATAAGTCGTATTTCTGGACAAAATACGATTCGAGGACGTTTGTGGCTTCAAACGAAGGCTTGAAGTTGGATGACCTGTTCAGCGACGGATTGACGAATTCTTAGGAATTCTTCAGGTATTTTCTAACTCCAATGTGCAGCACTTAAATTCATAGATGCATGTTAGGGATTAATCGTTGTATGATAAATTAATAATAACCAAGAAACGATCGTCGGGCAAAGCGGAACGTTAATTCAGTTTAATATTCCTTCACAATTTAGTACCCAACTCCTTCTGCATGCTCATCCAAAACTGTGAGGTAAAATTTGGAATCTCTGTCGGATGTGATCGTCATCGGTACTCCATGCAGTCGTACTATCTCTCGAACATAGATCTGAGCTAGCTTGTCAGATCCATAAGTAATCGAAATAGGTATAAAATGGGCACTCTTCGTCAATCTATCAACAACTACCCAAATGGCTGTGTTTCCTCTTTTCGACTTCGGCAATCCAGTGACAAAGTCCATAGCTACGTGATCCCACTTCCATTCGGGAATCTCTAACGGGTGTAGTTTGCCATAGGGTCTTTGGTGTAGTGCTTTTACTTGTTGACATGCCAAACATCTTTCTACGAAAGCTGCTATTTCTCTCTTCATTCCTTCCCACCAAAACCTAGTTTTCAGATCTTGGTACATCTTCGTGCTTCCTGGGTGTGTGGTGTAGGGAGTGTCATGAGCTTCGCTCAAAATTTCATTCTTCAACTCATCTTTATCAGGCACACACAATCTTCTTTCGTATAAGATGGCATTGTCTGCCGCCTCGTGATAACTTTCCATTTTCTCAGTTCGAAGCTTCACACGCAATTTCTCCATTTTCTCATCTTCTCGTTGCGCCGCGATAATCCTTGATCGCAAATCCGGTGCAATACTCAATGTGGCCAGTACGATCTCTGTCGTTTGTGGGGGTAAAATAACTTCTATTTTCATCCTCTCAAATTCTTTGATCAAGTCCTTTTCTTGGGTAAGGAGAAATCCCAATTCTACTTGATTACTTCTACTCAAAGCGTCAGCTACAACATTAGCCTTTCCAGGGTGATAATTGATTCCGCAATCATAATCTTTTACTAACTCGAGCCATCTTCTCTGTCGCATATTGAGATCCTTTTGCTCGAAGAAATATTTGAGACTCTTGTGATCGGTGTATATTTCACACCGTACTCCATAAAGATGGTGTCTCCATATCTTCAATGCGTGTACCACTGCTGCTAATTCTAAGTCATGCGTCGGGTAATTCATCTCGTGTGGTCTAAGTTGTCGTGATGCATAAGCTATCACTTTTCCGTCTTGCATAAGTACACATCCTAGACCATTCTTTGACGCATCCGTGTAGACAGCGTACTCTTTATCTGCCTTTGGAACAGCTAGCACTGGGGCAGTGGTGAGTCTCTTCTTCAATTCCTGGAAACTTCGCTCACACGCGTCAGTCCACTCATACTTGACATCCTTCTTTAGCAGGTGCGTTATTGGCTTAGCAATTTTTGAAAAGCCCTCAATGAATCTTCGGTAATAACCTGCTAACCCTAGAAAACTACGTATTTCATGCTGCATAGTTGGTGATCTCCATTCTTGTACAGCCTGCACTTTTGTTGGATCTACCTCAATTCCTCTTGCAGAAACGATATGGCCCAGAAAATTGACTTCCTTAAGCCAAAACTCGCATTTACTAAACTTGGCGTAAAATCTCTCAGCTCGTAATTTTTCTAACACGATCCTTAGATGTTCTACATGTTCCTGTTTACTTCTCGAGTAAATCAAAATATCATCGATGAAGACTACCACGAACTTATCTAAGTATTCGTGGAAAACTCGGTTCATGAGGTCCATGAACACAGCAGGGGCATTCGTTAGTCCAAAAGGCATCACTATAAACTCATAGTGTCCATATCTTGTACGAAATGCCGTTTTCGGAATATCTTCTGACCGTATCTTCAATTGATGGTATCCCGATCTTAAATCAATCTTCGAAAAAGTATTCGCTCCCTGTAGTTGGTCGAACAGGTCATCTATCCGGGGCAACAGATACTTGTTCTTCAGCGTCACCTTATTCAACTCACGATAATCGATGCATAACCTCAAGCTGCCATCTTTCTTCTTGACAAAAAGAACTGGTGCTCCCCACGGGGAAACACTGGGTCGAATGAAACCCATGTCCAACAATTCTTGCAGTTGCAGCTTCAACTCCTGTAACTCTGCCGGTGCCATTCTATAAGGTGCTTTTGATATCGGCGCGGCTCCGTGCTCAAGGTCGATCGTAAACTCGAGTTGTCGATCGGGCGGTAATCCTGGCAAAGCTGCAGGAAAAACATCTTGGTACTCCCGCACGACTGACACGTCGTCGATGTTTGCCTTGGATTCCTCGTTTTGATTTAAGTATACAACGTAAGCAGTTGTATCATTGCTCTCCAAAAGCTTTTTGGCTTGTAGCGCTGAGATGATTGGCGTCTTTTTCCATTTCTTCTCAATGCCAATAATAGAGGTAGACTCTTGGCCGGGAGGTTGAAATGATATGCGTCTTTCCTTGCATTGTATCATCGCGTGGTTTTCCTCTAACCAATCCATTCCTAATATGATGTCCAAATGCCACATAGGCATTACCCTCAGGTTTCTAGCCTTAAGCTGTATTGATCCCAACTTAAATTCTAAGTTAGGACACACACGTGAAACCGTAAAAGTTCTGCCTATGGGAGTGGTTACCTTTAGATGTTGTGGAGCAGGTTCTATGTTCAGTTCTAACGTATCCACACACGGAATGGAGATAAAAGAATGCGAAGCTCCAGTATCAAACAATATTACTATGGGTACTCCTTTTAACTCACCCATACCTGCTAAATTTCCTTGATTCCCATCCTTTGCTTTCTGATCAATGGCAAACACTCTCTGGTGATGCTGTTGATTTGCCTGCGGGGCTGGGGGTTGCCTTCTTGACTAACGTGGTCGATAAGCTTGTTGTCGCTGTGGTGGAGGTAGTGGTAGAATTCCTTCCATTGCTTTGAGTTGCGGCCAAAACTGACTCGGTCGTCCTCCGCTTCCACTTTGCTGACGATTTGGACACTGGTTCGAGTAGTGCCCGACCTTTCCGCAGGTGTAACAGGTATTATGTCCCATTTTACACTCTCCCAAATGTAGTTTATTGCACTTCGGGCAAGGCGGTAACCCTCGCGGTCCTTGAAAAACTGCTGCTGGGGCAGCTGGGCCAACATAAGGCCGTTTATCTCTGTTCTAAAACTGCGGTGGCGCATTCTGACTCTGCCACGGCTTCTTGGGACCTTGATTTCGGTCATCCCATTTTCTCTTGCCCTTTTGGCCTTGTCCAGCAAAAGGATGATTTCCCGATTGAACATTCGGGTTTAATTGTGGCATCGGGCCTTGACTCGGTCTCTCTAGCTGCATCGCCAGTTCCATGTCTAGCACTCGGTTTAAAGCCTCAGCGTAGGTTAGCGCACTCTGACTCGCTAAAACGACTCGTATTTCTTGCTTTAATCCAGAACAAAACAGTTCCGACATCTTTTCATCTGTATCTACTCGATATGGAGCATATCGAGCCAAATCGCAAAACTATCGGTCATACTCGGCTACCGTCTTATTCCCTTGCTTCAGATTTATAAACTCCATCTCTTTCTTTTTTCGATAGCTTCGGGGTATGTATTTCTCGCAGAGAGCTTCTTTGAATTGCTCCCAAGTAAGAGCTGCTATGTGCTCCTCTTTCATCGTTTTCTGTTTCGCTTCCCACCAGAAATCTGCTGACCCCTTAAGCTGATATGACATACACATAAGACGCTCGGGATCATCACATCACAGAAATCTAAAGATTCGCTCCATACTTCTTATCCATTCTTCAGTTTCAGTAGGATCTCCAGACCCATTGAAGGTAGGTGGATTTTGCCTCAAAAAGAGTTCTTCTATTCTTCTTTCTGGCTGTGGAGGGGGTGGTGGTGGCGTAGGTTTTCTTTGTTCCTCCTCTTCCTCTTCTTGATTTCTATATCTTCTTCTTGGCGGCATTCTTAAAAAGAAAATATACGTCAACTCTTAAAACTAGTTCTTATAAATCACCAATCTTAGGGTTCTTACTCAACATCATACTACCTCTATAACATTACATCTCTTAGTTAAAATCTCTTTTTGTATTTAACATCATAATATGGAAGCATAAAACAAAACTCTTATTTATAAAAGACCCTCGGGTCATCATTATATATATAGGAAAATTGCCTCTTACGAGGACTTTTACAAAATGGAATATATACAGCAAAAAGTCCCCTAATGCATACTATGACGCTCTATCTAAACGGTCGTCATACGTACTAGGCATCTATATATGTCAGATACTGAAGATACTGATATACTCACTATACTATGCATCTCTATCTATATACATCTATCTACATATAAGCATCACCATCCCATCATCATATGTAGCTACTCTCACTCAAATCCATCCAGTCCCACCGAAAGCATCTCCGGATACTCTACTTCCTGCATCATCTACTGTCATATCCTCACTGGGCTCAGTCTCCTCATCCTCACCTCCATCCATCAAGCGGTTCCCACTATCATCATCATCCTCTGTCTCATCTTCAACATCAGTGTCTGCCATCGGGTAACAAACAGGTGGCTCTGGAATAGGCTCCCGTACATCAACTCCATCAGCGGTGGTCCGACGCCGTAGTGGTCGGGTCTGTCCATGCCCAACTGTCATCTCTGGCATCTCCTCGTCTGGGTCCTCATCATCACTATCAATCGGAATCGAACGAGACGGTCCCTCATGTGCATCTCTGGATGGTGGGTATAGAATAGGATGCATATAAAACTGAAATTCAAATGTGCCAGGCTCAGGTAGAGGAGTAACCTTCGGGTAAGGATCAAAAGGCACATACTCGGTCCAAGGCATCGGAGATGGAATAGGTGGTATAATCTCTGAAGGAGGCAATGATAATGGCGCTGTCGCTGGGGCCGGCTCCCAAGGAGGCAGATCAGCACTGGGAAAGGGTATCAGTGTCAAGTAATGAAATGGATCAAAATCCATATATGGCGACACAGTCTGCAGAATGCCCGACTCCGGAACAGCAGAATCCGGGACAATGGGCTCAAAAACAACGGCCTCATCAGGCACGAAAGGCTCCGGAACATATGGAACCTCATCAACTGGGGGTGCAGGTATGATCGGGAAAAGATCTGTTAGAGGAGGGGGTGCATCATATGGTGGTGGTGGGGGATCATCAAAAGCAAGGTAGCGGTGACTAATCATCGCTATAAAAACCCTAAAATCTACACGCACTAAACGTCCAAACTCAGTCCTAACTATATACTGCGGCCAGTGAAGCCGCCCAATCCTGCCACTCAGGTGGTAATTGTGGAATCAAACTCGTGATAGCCTCTGCTTCATCAATCCCATATGCGGTAGTCTCCAGCCATCGGTTGTGGTGGTGAGCTAAAAATTCTCCGAGTGTATCCCCTTCTTGGGGCCTATAATTCCTGAACCATCGGCGCATCATCTCTCTTAAACGTCGCTGCATCCTGGAATAAAATTCTAACTTCTATCATATCAAGGATAAAGAACTTACTTGATACATCTCAAACAACGACATACTCAATCTCGTTTGGTACGGTGGTGCATTGGCTATTCTAGCCTCAATATTTCTCCATTTATTCCATAACCACTGGCTCACATCATATTCCATCACCTCAAGCAGTTCCATCCATCAAAACATTACATATCTCGTTAGTACATCACAATCAACATTCAACATAAAACCAGTACAAAATAATAACTCTTACCTCGATAAGCCGGAGGAGATGGGGCGCTGAGGTGTTGTTTCAGACTTACTCTCAATCTTACTTTCACTCTAGCCTAAGGATTCAAGGTAGGCTAGACTCAATCTCAAGGTAGGACTTAGTCTCATGAGTAAATGCGATCAAAAGATTTACTCAACTCAAGGGTAGTTGAAATCAAACATTTAACTCAATCGAGGAGTTTTAACTCAATGAAGAGTTTGAACTCAATCAAGAATGAAACTCAGAGCAGACGACCTGCTCTGATACCACTCTGTCGCAGCCCGACATCTAGCCAGTGATAGCGTAGATCGGGTATCGATACGACTAATAAAATGATAGGGTAAAACAAGTGAAACTAGAAGACTCGTCAAGCGGAAGTTACTACTAATTCAAGTTAAAGCAAATAAAATATCATCAAACTCAATAGAAACATTATCGGCTTCATTCATTCAAATGTATCAAGGTTCTAGTCAACGAAAACAAAGGGAGTATAGCTAAATATTTACAATGATTCATATTGTTCAGGGTAGCACAGCAAAACGTGATCAAACTATATGTATGAAGACATATAGCTGAGAGTGACAATCCTAATTAAGTTCAACGGACATAGTCTTCAATTATTCATACTACCGTATAGTAGTAAAATACGGTACTCAAAAGGTCGTCTATAAACAACAACCCTCCATCGATCCCCCAATCTCTCTCCTTGCCCATCCTGCACATTTAGAAATACATGCAGGGCTGAGTATAAAATACTCAGTGGACATAAGCCGAAAATAAACAATCTCGCTCTTAGAGCTATACATTTAACTTGCCATTTATACATCACACAGGGGTTTTTCTTTAAAAGAACCTGTGTAAGCAATTGATAAATTATAAGCATCATAAAGTAATGAAAGATAGACTGCAGTCACAAATACTTAGCATGTAGTACCGCTTCTACAACTCATCATCATCATCATGGTACTGAGAAGTAGGCCTCCTTCTCAAGCACCGTAACCGGCCGACCTGACAGTCGGCTCACAGTCATTTCTGACCGGCCAACCCGGTATACAGCTCACGGTTACCTCTGTGTACACAATCCCGCCTTTGGCAGGACCCGAAATCGTTTCATCCGTAGAGGGTAACGTACAGGCTCGTCGTCATCAAAACTCGGCAAGTTAATTAGTTCAAACATCAATTTATCTCAAATCATTTTAAAAACTTATAAACATCATCATAATCATCATTTAGAAAGCCAGTAATAGGGGTATTAGAAAGTAATGCCCACCTGAAAATCTTAGCTTTGGTCCTCGTACTTCGGAGAAATCCTACTTATGCCCTTGACTCGTGTCTTCAGATATTATCGTTGGCATAGACGATCATGTAATAAAATAAACGTCAATCAGAGAAATCCTCACTAGGTTTACTATTCTTATCTAAGAACTAGTCTTCCTTTCTCATTGTTTCCTTGTAACTAATCACTCTTTGTAACAAAACACTCTTATAATAATACTTCCTAATTATTCATTTGTTTCCATTATCAACCACATACCAAAGTTTTAAGTTTAATCAGTTCATTAAGGAAAGACTTCTAAATACTCAAATCCAGATAACCTCTAGCAATCACATATTAAAGTTATGAGGTTATATCACATTCTTTAATATATATCTGATAACTCACATAATGCTTAATAATTTTACCATGTGGTTAAATATCTCAAGAGAACCAAATTTGGTTAAGTAAATTAACTTGGAAAAAGTGTTATATCTACATATATATACCCCTTCAGCATTTTTATGAATTACTAAGGTGTATAGTTATCGCCATTAACACATGCAATTTACTAAATCAAAGGTAGGTGTACTTGTGAAATACCATACTTGACTTCATATACTCTGTCCCAACTTCAAGCAATAACCTGCTTTACCTCGAAACTCTCCTGGGTTTGGGACTCATATCATTTGAAATCTCTTAAAGTCTAGTTTCATTTAAAAAAATTAGGTTGCAAAATTCTATGTGGTTTAGGAGATATGACCATTTTCCTACAGTCTACCATATTCGACAGTTTTGTGCAACTGGAAGTTTTGATTTTAGAAAAATAGTAGATCTTGTCAAAATGACTTGAACTTTTATGGGTAGCTAGCTAACATGTTCATATAAAAATTTGGAAACCATAAACTCACGAAAAGCTACTGGAAAAGTGACTCTAGTATCTGTTTCTTCCACACTTTAGGTAGAAAGTTGCAGTTGGAGACTCATAATTTAAAAGGTTATCAGACGATGTTCAAATAACCTCAAATTTTACATGAACGTTCCTAACACTTATATATACTTACCATAAAATTTTCAAGATTTTTGGGTATCAAAAACCCCGTCGAAAACAATCAAGTCAGTAGCTTAAAAGCTAGCCAATTATCTCATCAACTAGTCCATCCTAAACAAATAGCCAAGCATACTCTACTTTCTTGTCAAACCAATTCATCATAATCGTTATCAATCATTTCTAATCATCATTTTAATCCATCAACTATTATAACTACAATCTCATAGGCTCATTTTCATACTCAAATTCTCACTTTCTTCATGAACTTCAACTTTCCAACATCACACAACCTAACACCTTTAATATTTCATATCTCAAAATCAATTCATGCTTTTCATTCATAGACCAATAATTAACATCTTATTAGCATGCATATACTCTCCATCTTAAAGTTAGAAGACGATAAAATTTTAGAAGACTTCCAACCCTAGTAATCTTCGAAAATTACCAACTTGAATTAGGAGTTGTTTTCATGCTTTGATCCTCCATTTACATGCTCATAAAGCTTAGATATAAGTAGATTCATGTGTTTAAAAGCTTACTCTTATGATCTGTATAGAGAACAGTATAATTCCACCTTCTTGATTCCTAGCTTGAACCTTCAACCTAGCTTTCGTTCTATGGATCTAAGAGTGTTTTCAGCTTGATTTAATCGGTGGTTATGGGATACAAGTAGCTTGTGAAGCTTTTTACTAGCTCATCTATGGTGTTGGGTAAAGTCAGTCGAGAGAGAAGAGAGAGAAAAAGAGATAGGAAAGGGACGTCTGTTATGAGGGATGAAAGAGAAAGGTGTTATTTATTTAACCCCATTTACTTAGCCATCAAATATTGGATAAATAGCACATGCTTAATTATCCACTTGCATAAAATATCTTATCCGATAACTATGTTTATCCACTTGATTTGACTTCTCTCTCTCTAAAGTCAGTTCCGCACCAGAGCAGAGGAGTGAATTCTCCGGTCAGAGCAAAGAAATCGTGATTTCTCTGGCAGATCAGAGGAATCGTGATTTCTCTGGCAGAGCAGAGGAATCGTGATTTCTCTGTCAAAGTAAAGACCCCTCAAAACATAATTCACTTGGCAGAGCAAAGAAGAGAAACTCGCCAGAGCAGAGGAATTCTCGTCAGTACAGCGGAATGCTTCTCCAGTACAGCGGAATGAACGCCAGTACAGCGGAATGGTTCGCCAGTACAGCGGAATGAACGCCAATGCAGCGGAACGCTGATCTCTCTGTCGCGTCAGAGAAACGGTGATTTCTCTGGCACGTCAGAGGAACGGTGATTTCTCTGGCACGTCAGAGAAACGACTTCGCCTCTGGCATAGCAGAGGAATGACTTCGCCTCTGGCAGGGCAGAGCTCGCATCCAGAGTAGAGCTCACAAGCCAGAGCAGAGCAGAGCTTTCAGCTCTGTCGTCAGCGCAGAGCAGAACCCAACTTCAGCTCTGCTTCCAGAGCAGAGCTCGGCTACGCCAGAGCTCGGCTACAAACTATCGAAAAAAAAGACATTTTTAACTTCATCAACGTTCAACCATCATCTCTATACATCCTTATTTCCTCAAAGTATTTCATTCTCTAGTTCCATCATCGAAAATATAATAGCTCAAACTATTGGAATATCTCATCTCATCAATAACTTATTTATATATCTCAGTGCTCTTAAAACTCAAAATATTTATAATGAGGGAAAAAAATGCGGGGTGTTACACGTACATCCACGATCGATTATCACTCATTCTTGCAAATTCTAATTGAAAATAAAAATAAATCAAATACAATAAATTACTTAAATCTAAGAAAATTTCGACAACATAACCCCACTATCCTAACTACCAAGTGCTCGACTCTACCAGCAACTATAGTGACCATAGTGGTCCTAATTTACTAAACCTATACTAGGTCTACCCGGCCCCCCAATGTCGAAACAATAATAAAATAACATATAAAACAATAAAAAAAATAAGGTAATAAAATCAAACACAATCATTTGTTGGGAGAAGATCCTTAAGAAATAATCAATTTCTATCCCAAAGGGAGAAGATCCTTAAGAAATTGATTAAATCTATCCCACAATATATAATAACATATCATTCATCCGAAACAGTAAATCAATTTAAAATTAATCTAATTAACAAATTAATTTCAATTAATCATACTTTAAACATCCTATAAAGTAATTATAGTTAAATCAATTCAAAATTAATCTAATTAGCAAATTAATTTCAATTAATCATACTTTAAACATCCTATAAAGTAATTATATATAATTAAATCAATTCAAAATTAATCTAATTAGCAAATTAATTTCAATTAATCATACTTTAAACATCCTATAAAGTAATTATAGTTAAATCAATTCAAAATTAATCTAATTAGCAAATTAATTTCAATTAATCATACTTTAAACATACTATAAATTAATTAGAGTTAAATTAATTTTAATCAAACAAATAAATAATAAATAAATAAACAAATAAATAAAAGTCTATTAAAAACGAGAGTGTACCGTGGGAGTCGACGGCGGAACCGTGCGGTGGCAAGAGCGGTGAGGCGGCAGGATTGGCCTGAAATTAGGAGGAGAAAGATGAAGAGAGGGTGTGAGAGAGAGAGAGAGAGAAAAGGAAAGGAGGGGCTTACCTTGACGGAGGCGACGGCGGCGACCGGCGACGGCGACAGGCGGCAACAGCAGCAGGGCAGCGGCAGGGCAGGGGGGCAGGGGGGCAGGGGGGCTGGAGGGGGGGGGGGGGTGTTCTGTTCTGGTGGAGTTAGGGCTTCTACCCGAATTTGGGCTTAAAATTAGCGGCGGCCCATTCCCGCCGCTAATAGCCGACCCGCATCTCAAATTACCGGTGGCAATATTGCCGCCGCTAATCACCGGCAGTAAATTGCCGCCGTTATTGATATATTAAAAAAAAAATTTAATTGCCATTTACCGGCGGCAGATATTTTTACCGGCGGCGACTTTGCCGCCGGTATTAACGCCATATATTCAAAAACTACGGGTCGGCAGCTCCGCCGTCGGAAAGCCGCCGGTAATCGCCGGTGGCGGAGCTACCGCCGGTAAATATTGCCGGTAAATCGGCGCTTTTTTGTAGTGATTAGTCGTTGAATCGACGCTGATTTCGTAACAACTGCTTCGGCACATCTTTCATTTGATTTCTAGCTTAGCTTATTAGCCTGCGTCATTTCCTCTTCTTAATGTTGTATAATCATGTTTCATCATCATTTCATTGGTTGTCGAATATACGATCTTGTTATGCTTAGCAGATTTACGGCGTTGACATAACCATCCTTGAACACTTCTAATAATAATAATAAGACCAATAAAATGGTATGCCCCATATATTTTCCTTAATTTTTATCCTTATAAATCCTTTTTATTTACAAAAAAAAATTACATATTTAATCTCAACCACACATCTCATAAAATGGTGGGACCATTTCTCCACTATATAAATGATGAGGAGTAAGGATCTCATGCCTGCCCCAAAAATATCGGGCCAACACAGAAATTAGGCTCCAAACATACTTGACTCTAAGAGCATAGATGCGTCACACAATTGTCAAAGCAAGTCAGCGGCGCAGACTAACGTCTGCGCAGACTAGAAGAGACGGCTTAACTTCAAGATAACACTTGGAGAGGACTCAAAGAAAGAAACATCTTCAGTGAGAACAAGGATCAAAAGAGCTGCGTAGATAAGACCAGAAGGCAACACATACGAGGGGATCAATTACGCCCTATATAAAGGGCGGCGCAGACCAAGGTCCGTTCCGTTTAAGACGACGCAGACTCAGGGCCGCCCCGTTTTAGGCGGCGCAGACAAAAGTTCATCCCGATTAAGTCGACACAGATGAAGGCTCGCCCCTATGAAGTTGGCGCAGACGAAGAGTGGAAGCAACTAGCGTCGAGCTTGGGTGGACCACATGTTCAGTATGAAGTTGCGAAATAGTTAGGAAAGTTTGTTAGTAGATAGAGAATCATTCACGAACGCTGCATGTGGAGCACATGAATGACCTGTAAAAGCTTTTTTACCCTTCGCCATAATGTAACTCTATAAATACTCCTTGTAACTCATTATAATGGACACGCAAAAAATACTTTAAGGAATTCGTCTGCAAGTTTAAAGCAAGTTTTTCTCTCATCGTTACACAGGTTATTCCGATCTCCTTTTCCGATTTGTTTAAATCTAGGTTTGAATGTTGAGCTTCACCAATAAAAATCATCACCAATTTTATTAAAACATATGTCCACCAAAAGTGCTATAATTTTGGTGGATGGAGGGAATATGATTTACTTAACATATTTTTAAAACTGAAACGAAAAATTATGTATATTTTAATTAAAATAAATTGAAATTTTCTGAAAATAGAAATATCCACTTTATGATGTTTTTTAAAGAAAATTTAAAGATGAATTATTATTCAATTAATAAATATATATAAATATAACTAAAATCAGTCAAAATTCTTAAAGAAAATTATGTAGCTGTTAGTTGTTAGTTGTTACACAAGTCTTGAAATACCACAAGCTTTCACCCGCTTCGAAATTTGCATGCGAATTAAAATTTTGATTTAAATACACAAATTTTTAATTATTTTAATTTTTCACATATTTATCAATTTTTGACGAATAAATATTACTGTGATTAGCTGAAATTATAATTTCTTATCACCATTTAGTATATTATTCGTTTAAATCATATACACATTTCAAACGTGAAATTATAATTTCTTATCGCCATTTAGTATATTATTCGTTTAAATCATATACACATTTCAAACGTTCACTTCAATAATAATTTAAAGGCAATTAATGATAACCATATGAAAAGTTAAAACATTAAAAATTCATATAGGCATAGCTTTTACTTGGGGCGTAAAAAATTAAAATTGAACGAAAGTTCGTGCATATAGCTACTTTAAGATATAAATACAAAAACCAGTGAAACCAACTAATAAGACAACCGTTTATTTTGTACCAAACATTCTTCGATTCAATTCAAGAAAGTTTAGATATATAGCTACAAGCTATAACTTTATTTCGATATAATAATGTTTTTATGATTAAAGTTGTTTTAACACCCACCAACTTCCCAGTGGACCACCAAAAGCAGTATAAAACTCCAACAAATTCTACTTAAAAAGATTTATGTATTAAGTATGTAATTGAAAACATATATATCTACAAAACTATAATTTTGCAAATAACAGAGACATTAAAAAGCATCATCTTCTCGTTATAGATTTAGACCTCTTCATTTTCCTACACTTGTCGTCCGACCTACTCCAACCGTACCCACCCGGAATCACAAACGGATCATCCGCCAACTGGCGGCGGCACGACGGCGGCGGTACGCCTTTACCGCCACTAGTAGTCTCATCTTCACTGCCGGCAAGCTGCGTCGGACTAGACAGCGGAGTGTAGAAATGCTCAATTGGCTCTAAATCCACGAATTTTGTGAATGTTATCACCACTCTCACCGTGGGAATCACGGGTATCGCAACCTGATTCAGTATCATCAATTCAAAATTAATCCATCTATTAACATAAATAAATAAACTTGTATTTATATGTCACATGCACTTAATGAAACGCATGCTCCTACATAAAGACTTTAGATTCACACGTTACACTTTCGAGCTTATATCATGAATCATATTATCCATATGCCCACATTTAATACTGTCATTTCAAATGAAAAATAGATGTGGTCTCCACGGGCCCACCACACATTCAAAATGCTCCTACTCTTTTAATTTTAATAATAAAAGAAAATTCTACACACCATAATAATCAGATTATTAGTTTATCTGCACCTAAAATACATTAATAAAAATGTATGTTATATCTCATATTTGAAAAAGTAAAATATTCTTATTTCATCCGAGATAAGTCGTGGATAACACAAGTATTAATAAAAAAAAATAATAGTAGATAGAGTAAAAAAAAAAAAAAAAAATTAATAGATGTATTATTCTTTAGGGGATTAATAGATGTATTTTTAGTGAAGTAATTATCACAATTTTCGTGTGCATCGAATAAGATAATTATACTATACTAGTATTTATTGTACATGCAGTATTATTTAATATGAAAATGTAAATGTTTTGAGACACAAGACAAAGGAGGCAAATACAATCCAATGATTAAATCTCTGTTTTTTGAGGAGATAGTAATAAATTAATGAAAGCAAATCACAATCACAAAAGGAGGGATTGCTTATTGATAAATACCTTGACCGGAAACGTCCCCGGCGGAAACGTCGTCGTTAGCAGCTCTCTCATTCTTCTAACGGTCTTAATCTTATTCGACAGGATATCGAGTAACGGCAGCACCTCCTCCGTCTTCAACGGGAACTGCTCCGTTAGCCACACCGTCGGCCGCAAGCTCTTTGCAAACTCCTTCTCCTTCGTCCTCGGCGGCGCCACCAGCCTCTCGGCCGTGCACGGCGGCGGCGCTCTCCTCCTCGAACCAGCAGGGAATATATCCACACTTTTGCGAGACACCGACACGAATTCCCTATCCTCCCCGGCAAAACTACTGTGGCGCCGCCGCTGGTAATCGCCGGAGACGCTGAACCTCGGATTCTCCGCCACGATGAAACCGTCGTCGGACGCCTCGTCGATCTCCAGCGGCAAGATGCAAGTCGGCGAGAGCGGATCTCCTCTGTTTTCCGCTGCCGCGGCGGTGATTTTGCGCGATCGGAATGTCAGGTGCACGTTGTGCATTTCGTAAACCCTAGCTTTCCATTCTCCGACGTTCTCGGTTTTCTCCTGTCGCCGCCAGTTCGTGCGGCCGATCAATTCGGCTCTCGTCACATCCATTCCGGGTCGGTAAACGCTGGTTTGATTGCAGAAATCGGAGATTTCAGCGTCGGAGAGTGGATTTCCGGCGTTCTCGAACGCGTTGGAGATCTTCTTCTCGTCGTGGTTGAGGATGAGGAGGGAGCCTAATTGGGGCGAAACGACGTCGCCGTTGCAAATGCCTTCATCGTTGAGGAAGAGGATGCTCTGGTTGGCGCGTTGGATTTTGAGGCCATCGTAGCCGGCGAGGGAGGTATCGGCGCGTAGGTTCCCGCCGCGCTTCCAGATCCTGTAGGTGTCGGAGGGTGCGATCTTCCCGACGAACGGCACGACGGAGCTCTCGAAGTGGAAGGAGATCTCCATGTAGAAGTCGCGCATGCGGCGGAGCGCCGCGGCGAGGCGGGGGAGGCGGCGCCGCCACTTCGACCAGGCGGCGAGGTGGTGGTGCTGGACGAGGACGGGGACGATCGCCGGGCAGCGGCGGAGGAGCGCCTCCTGGAGGGGGTTCCATCCGGCAGCGTTCTGGAGGGATATGTCGGCCCCGGCGGCGGCGAGCGCGCGGACCGCCGCGCCGTCGTTGAGGCGGACGGCGAGGTGGAGCGGGGTCTCCCTGAGGCGGTTGTCGCGACGGTCGAGGGCGGCGGAGATTCGCTCGGCGAGGCGCTCCTCGGCTAGGGATTCGGACTCGGTGTGGATGCGGATGGGGTCGGATAGTTTGGGCAAGGGGGATATGAGCTTGGTGAGGGCGGCGTGATCCCCTGTCGCCACCGCGTAGTGGGCGGGGCTGTCGGCGTAGTCTTGTGGCCGCACGACGGTGGCCGCCGCCGAAGATTTGGACATTTGAACAAATTGGGCAGTTTGGTTGCTTGAAACTGCGCCGCTATATTTGGTGAGTAGAAATAATGGTGAGTTATGCTGCACCAATTGTTCATGCAGTTAATAAGGGAAATATTGTGGGCGACTGTGTGAGAGCTGTTGCAGTATATAGCGTATTTTTTGAGGACTTTTTCTTTAAGAAAAGGAAGTGTAAATATTGAGTCTACCCGGCGCGGCTTTTGGTGAATCTTTAACTGTGCAGGTCATGAATTTTTGTCGCTGCTATTTTATGCAGTTGGCAAATTACATTTATATTAAGTGATGCTATATCCTTCTACCAATTCTCATGTAACAAAATAATATAAAAAATTATGGTGGTATAGACAAAAATATAAAAAAAAGTAACTATTTTGAAATATTATGTTCTAACGCATTTATACGATTAATTATTTTGTGTATAATCAAAACTCGTGTAACTAAAATTTGTATAAAAATGTATAATATTGTTACACGAATTTTAGCTACACAATCGTATAAGTGTGTGAGAGCATAATAGTTTAAAATGAATGTTATTTTCATATTTCTATCTGTATAACTATAATTTTCTATTATTATATGATTTTGGCTTAGATTAGGGTTTTGGCTCTTAAAATTAATTGCAATAGTTCTAGTTGTGTTCTGCATTTAAGATGAAAGGAATTTGGATCCACATATATTACCAAGAAATGAATTTCTATTAAATTGGAGTTCAATGTTTCTTATTCAGATATTCATACATAAATTTGCTAATATTAACTCCAATTTCACTTTTAAGTCATTCAACCTAGTTGCTACTTTAATTTGTTCTGAAGGCCAAGAAATAACTTTAAGGCCCCCTCATGTTTCCTTTTATCGCTTAAAATTGTGTGCATAAGATCGGAACGATATATTCAATTTATAAATTCTCAATTATGGTTTAGTAATTTTTAGTTAAAGTTTATTAATCATAATTAAAATGTAGTTAATAGTTAAAAATCAAATTAAATGTATTAATCTTTAGTTGGAATTTATTAATCATAATTAGAATTTAATTAGAGTAGATGCAACATATATAGGGTGTCTCTCTTTTGAGAAGGGCATAATCCAAGTATTATGTTGGTGGCGTTTTTAAAGGAGTCAATTATAGTGATTTGTTATTATTATTATTTTTTATTTGAAGGAGGAGGAGCGTGAAGGAACCATATTTTGATATATGATCCACGTGCCCGTGACCAATTTCGGATACCAAACGAATACATACAAAAATCACAAGTGCCTATTGCAAGAAAACCGCAGCTTACTTGCAAATCCGGTGATGAGAGACTCCAGTGTTGATCTTCCAACTTGTTCCCACGGTAGAACTTGACGTTGGGTGGCAACGAGCTTCAAGTCCTCTCCCTCAAAGTTGGCGTCTCCTCTTCTCCAATTCTGCTCTCACGTGTGTGTGATTAATTAATTAGGTTTAGGGTTGTCTTATTACTTATACTAGGTATTAGACATACCTAAATAATAAGCCCAAAACATAATTAAATCAGACCAAGCCCAAAGGCTTAAGAGATGAGAGGGGCGCCCACTTAAGAAGTACAACCTTTATTGGGCCAAGTGAGGATCTACTAGCTTGAATAAAGTTTGGCCTCTCAGTGCTCGATTTTCTTATTCAGCCCAAAATAAAATCGAGACACAAGTATTAATTTATTCCACTAGAAAATTAATACTGATTTACCTCTTTATTCTTTAGGTGAGTCGGGGCTAGCATTAGACTTAATTAATCTCCATGTTTATGATATCCAATATCCATTAATTAATTAATTCCTATGACGATCAAATAATTAATTAATTAGTCGTTTAATTATAAACGACATCTCGAGTGCTACCACTTAAACTTATTATCGTATCGGAACTAAATTCCACCTGCAGGGTTTAATACGATAAACTTATTAAGTTCCTCGAGAGGACATTATCATCCTGTTACTAGCAGGACACGGATCCTTATTGCGATATAATCGCATGTCAAATAATAATTGCTATCACCCAAAGTATCGAGTATATTGAGTTTCAAGACAACTCTCACCCATGATAAATCAAAGCAATAGTCAATATATTATTCACACTGATTAATCCAACTAAGGTTAAGACTATTTAAGTCACCGAGATCTTGATTCTTAATTAGTCAGAATATAAGAATTCATCTCACTGTGATCATGTTCAATACACGAAGGTACTAGCATAAATAAATAGCCAATTAAGATAACTATTTATCCATTTATGCTACAATCTAAACCAGCAACTCGTCCATAGTTGCCTCAATTGTGAACTCAATTTATATCTCAACATTTTCCAATTATATGATCTTCTGTGATCTACAACACACCATATAATCTATAGTATGATATAAATTGGACTATAATAGGATTATGCAATAACAATATTTCAGATAGAAGAATCACAGTGAACAAATGAATCAATGTATACAATGTTAGGTCCGGAGGGTCTCGAATAGGTGTATGGGGGGAATACACCTATGGGCTATTTTTCTTTCCTCAAACTGAGGGATCTCAAGATAGAGATCTAAACGAAACTTTACATGCAAACTATGACAACTGTTGACTGAAAAAAGAGTTTTGACCAAACAGGGTTGACGACTGATACTGAAAACTCTTCAGTAAGGAGTTATCAGTTAAGTTACTGGAACTTAACTGATGCACGTAAGGGCTTCAGTCGAGTTTGCTAAAACAGAGATGATAACACTCTTCCTGGCTATCAGAGGATAGATCAGTCAGACTGATATCATACGCAGCGGAAATGAACTTTGTTTCGTAATAGCCTCGGTTGAGCACGTTGTTAGTCTTAGGTTTCTCTTTGCAGTTATTCAGTATTCAGTTTATTAATTGAAACAACACATGTTAGAATGTAAAACTGAAAGATGTAAATAACACAAAGACTTTTACGTGGTTTGGATAACCCTTTCTTACATCCACGGTCGGTTGATCAGACCAACAATCCACTCCGCAAGTGCTTAACTGGTGCACTGCAAACCGAACCGTGTGCTTGTCGGGTGCACACAACCGTACCACTGAAGAAACCACTTCTTCAGTACCCACACTTCACTCGTGTCGGATTTTTCACACTTAGCACAACCCGCGCTAAGACTTCTCAGAGTCAGAGTACCTTCCTGAACTCCGAATCACTCAAACACTCTACTCTTTCTTTGAAAGGAGGTTTGAACGGTTTCCAACTATACTTCAAAGAACAAGTTCTTTGGAGCAAGTTTGACCTTGGCTTCTAGGTAAACAGAGGGTTTGCCTAAGGTCTAAGATAATATATGTAATCAGCAGTGACTGATTTTGGCTCTGGAATTCTCTTCTTCGATTCAAGCTTTGGGGAGGTTAAGCTTTAGGCTGAGAAACTATTTTAGTAGAGTTTCAGCTCATGTCGTTGAATCGGTGAAGATTGAAGTGATCCTCGAACGCTATTTATAGGAGAGGTCTTGAATAGATCCGTTGGCGGAGAACGTCTTCAAGATTTCTTTCGTTGGAGAGCATTTCGAATTTGGGCTGAGGCTTCAATCTTCGAGGTTCCTTGTTTGGTGGAAACGACTCTCTTGAAGGACATGAGATGTGACGTCTCTGATAAAGTAGCCACCAAATAGGAATGACCTCTGCAGAGATAAGGAGATCCTGAGATCTCTGCATTTAATGCGGCTGTACTTTTGTGAGTACGTGGCTTCCTTTGAACGTTGGAAATTCAGTCCGAGGAAGAATGTTTAACTGATACTTGACTTTTGTATCAGTCCGCTGAGTCCACGCGGCACGCATTAAGTAATCAGTTCCGAACTGATTTTTCAACCGATACTTCAGTTGGTATCTTCAGTCTTCAATCCTTCGTCCTTTAGTCTTCAGTCTTCAGAACCGCAAGCTAAACTAGAAACGAACTCTAACACTTGAGTTCAAAACCGTTCTAGTCTATTACAATTAAGACCTATGGATTTTGGTATCATCAAAACAAGGATTAGGATATTCCATAAGGTTCCCAATACAAGCATAAAGTCTTGCTTTTCAGTATACAACCCTTCAAAAGTTACATCGAAAGATCAATTCGAGCTCAACCATCACAAGCATTGAATCGAACAAGAGAGCAAACAAAGATCATACAATCAGAATGGCTGATTACAAGAACTCTCTTAGAATTTCTAGGCAATCAATATATATATCTTTAGCCTAGTTGATGATTACTTGAGAGCATGTTCTCAGTAATCCTAGTTGGTTATTACATAACATTTTTCTTTTAGAAAGAAGAGTGTTTGTAATAGAGTTCGAGACTAAGACCGAACTCAGCGGTTGCTTAGTACCGTTAAATTAAACATATCAGTTCCTTGGCACCTGATAAGCCAAGTGGTTGTTGTTTAATATCAGTAAACTAAACAGTTCGGGTCCATTGGCACCTGGTAAGCCAAGTGGTTGTTGTTTAGTACCGGAAAACTAAACTAGACGGTTACCTTGGTACCAGTTAAACCAATAGGGAGTTCAGATTAAAGGTTCTGGCTCCAATTACCTTAGCATTAGCTGATTGGACACTACAGTGTCAGGGTGTGCTAAGTGTTAAATCTAATTCCGGGTGGATTGGTAGGTTTGTTGTGCACCTCTAAGCATAAGCCCAGAATGTTTGTCAGACAAATAATCTGGCTGTGGATGTAGGAAAGATGTTTTCAAACCACGTTAAAATCCTTGTGTTCTTTATCTGCTTTCAGTTATTTCCTTACTTGTGTCAAACTGATTTCAACTGAACTGGATTAACTGAAAAGTGTAACTAAGGATTTTACAAGTGACAAACATTTTCTAAGGGCTATTCACACTAAGTTTAAATTCCGCTACTGAGTAATTAATCCTACTGACTACTGATGGTCAGTGAGATTAATAACTCTACTCTGTTTTACAAACTAGACTGAAGTCTTACTTGGATATCAGTTAAGCCTAGTGCTCGACCGATGTCACTTTACTGAAGTATCTTCAGTATCAGTTTACAACCTATTTCGAATTAAAATTTGGTTGAGTTTGTTTTGTTTGCGAAAAATAGCCCACGGGTGTATTCCTCCCCCCCCCATACACCTGTCACCAACCTTCCGAGACCCCAACAGTTATATAAATTGGTGGAAATATATTACCGTTAGAACTGTGTTTTTATATATTATATAAAAATTATAGATATTTTTTGTCAGATTTTCGTGATAAAGAAGATAAAATAAAATTGAGAAAAAAAATTAAAACTACGCAAATTAAATAAACAAAAATATATAAGTAAATATAAAAATCATATAAATAAAATAAAATCAAAAGATAAAAATGAAATAAGTTTGAGACTTTTAATTCCTAAAACATTTTTATTTTAACTCTATTTCAAATATAATATATATTAAATTAAAGCTCTTATCATGATTTTTAATTTAATATATATTGAATATTTATCATTGTTAAATTAAAAAAAATTAGAAGGAAAAAAAGAAAAGAAAACGAAAATAACAATTACGAAATATAAAAAAGCTAAATATTTATTTTAGAGTGGAGACGGTAAACAGTTACTCCTATTTGTTAGTAGAAAAAGATAGTGTTTCTTTTAGTGGCGAAAAAGTAAAACATAAAATAAATTGTGGTCAGATTGAGTTAGCTGAAAAATAGGCCTAATTAGTTAGAATAAAAACTGATTTTCAAAATTTGCTGGTAAATTGTTACCGTTGAACTGCTGTTTTATATTATATATATATATATATATATATATATATATATATATATATATAGGGTTGAGTTCAACGGAGAATTATCTTTTTCGAGAGAACGAACAAATCTATATATTTTATGAACAGATCAACATAAGTAATGAACATACGTATTTAATAAAAATATAGAAAAACTCGCCACCAGCAGGATTCGAACCCGGGGCAAATTGTTGTTCATGCGGTACATTGATCTGTTCATTAAAACTATAGATCTGTTCGTTTTTATTTTGCGAATTCTCTATTCTCCACAATATTTAGCTTCTCTGTTGAACCCTTCTCTCTCTCTATATATATATATATATATATATATATATATATATATATATATGTGTTTCTCTTATCTTTAATAATTTAAATTTTATGAATATTTTTATAATTTAACATATATTGGTTTTATGTATTCTAAAATTATGCAAAATTTACATGTATGTATTATTTCAATCATTGTTTTGTACACATAAGCATACATGTTTCTATACATAAATATTATTACTTGTATATTGAAAAAGTATAAAAAATTAAAATGTTTTATGTTTCGAACATTCAATGTTTTTCATAAATATTTCGAATAGAGGATTTGGAGGTGACAAACTGAGGGTGAGAGAGCCAAGAAATGGGAGAAAAGAAAGATTTTTTTTTCAAATATGTATATGTCGGATCCGTATTCGGGTTGAAGGATCTGAGCCTCCGATTCTCCACCGGTATCGACAAGATCGTGTCATTGCAACTGGAAGACGCCGCCTCAAGGACTGCACATTGCCATCGGATTCCATTAGAAAGGCTCTTATGAAATTAGCCTAAGTCGACGTAGAAATTGAATTGAAGAAAATGAGAAGGTGGCACTTGCGTTAGTAGATTGCAAGAAGAGTGTGCTGTGGCGATGTTTTTTTTAAGAATGGAAGCTCATTAAATCCCTACTCGAAGGCATTGTTTTCGCCCGATGGGTTTCCTAAAATATTTTGAATTTTCATTTTTTTCTAAAAATTCTTGAATTTTCCTAGTTTTTCATAACTTATTATGCTATACAAATTCGGTAATAGAAAAATGATAAAATATTTCAAACTTTCAACAATAATGGTAATTTCTAATATGGTTTTCCAATAACTCCAATTCCCAAAATATTTATCGGATACGAGAGTGCGCGTATAATTTTTTTCGTCTTCAATATTTATAATAATTAAATATAAAAGTGATGGAAATTCAGTCTCCGATTTCAACCCCCAAATAATTTTTTCGTCTTCAATAATTAGGGTTAATTCGCTCTAAATCCTTAAACTATAGTCATTTTTCATTTTTTTTTCCCTCAATCTTTGAACTTCCCACAAAAAACCTCAAACTATTGATTTTTTCTAATTTTCTCATGACGGGTTTTCCAGCCAAATCCGAAGTCGAAATTTTCCTATGTGGCATTATTCACTTAATACGTCGCTGTTGGGAACTTAATGAATTGAGAGTTTGTGTCGAAAAGGAGTTCAGACAGGTGTTCTGTCTCCATGAGGTCCTAGTGCCTAGTGTGCGTTAGGAGTGAGAAATCCAACAAAGTGTGTTGGTGTTGGATTTGTATACTGAAAGCAAGAACGTTTTATGCTTGTATACAATGTTTCCTAAGTTCACTATCTAATCTCCTATCTGATTGTGTTCATGATTGCATATATATGTTCTTTATCTCTATATAAGTAGATTATATGGTGTGTTGTAGATCACAGAAGACCATATAATTGGAATAACCTTAAGAGATATAATATGATCACAGCCGAAATAACTCTAGGACAAGTTATTGGTTTAGGCTGCAGTATAGATGGAAGTAGTTTGTCTTGGCTACTTGTCTATACTGGTACGTCATTACGTATTGATAGGACCACAGTTGAGATGTATTCTTCTATCTGACTTAAGTGAAGAATCAAGATCTCGGTGACTTATAAGATCTTAATACTAATAAGTATTCAGATATATATGTTAATTCGTATATCACTTTGACTTACTATGGGTGAAAGTTATATACTAACTCGAGTACTCTGTATCTTGGGTGATAGCGGTTAATATATGATATTTGATTATCTGTATTAGTACCCGTATCCGGTATAGGATAATGACATCCCCTTAAGGAGCTCAATAAGGTTTATTGCGCTAAACCCTGCAGGTTGATTAAGTTCAGGCGCAATAATAAAGTTTGAGTGGTACTTGATTTATGCTTAATTGTTCTAATTTTAGGGGTTTGAATGTGCTCATTGTAAGTTAAATCTTCTGGAAATTGGTGCGTTTTATGGTGTATTTGATGCTTTTCAGGAGATTTAGGTTTTAATGGTGGAAGAGTATAATTTTGGGGATTTTTTGCTAAAAATGGCGTTTTTACGCCAGACCAGACCAGAGCAGAGAAATCACTGGCCAGAGCAGAGAAATCGCTGGCCAGAGCAGAGAAATGCACCAAGTCAGAGAAGTGGTCTAGGCCAGAGGAATCATAGGCCAGAGAAATCAACCGCCAGAGAAATCACCCGTCAGAGAACTCGCTAAGCCAGAGAAGTCACGCCAGAGAACTCGCTAAGCTAAAGAAGTCGCGCCAGAGAACTCGCTAAGTCAGAGAACTCGCTAAGCCAGAGAAGATAGCCAGAGCAGATAAATCAACCATTCCTCTGCAGAGAAGCGCCAGCATCAGAGAAGTCAGCACCAGAGAAATCATCCATTTCTCTGGCGTGACCCATTCCCCTGGCGATAGCCATTTCTCTGGCGAGAGCCGCGATTTTCGCCAGAGTGGAGATTACTTGCTGCGCGCGTCACAGCTGGAAGTTACCTTTTCATACACGATTCTATTTCCTTTTAGAGTCCGGTTTTGCATGGCAACTTCCATGGTGATCCTGGAGGATTTGAAGTCTATAAATAGGGCCTTACTTTTCATTGTAAGATATCATCATCATCATCATCATTCTTGTCCTAGTTTTAGATGCCATCTTTGCGATCTGTTGGCATCCGAAGCTTAGGATTTACTTGCTTTCATAGTTTTTCATAGTTTTCGAATTCATTGTTTTAAGTTAGATTTCAATTCAGTTTTTTAGTTTATTATTGGATTGTGATTGAGTGACACAATTACACGTTCAAGACGTTTACAGTATTTCGTATTTCAATTCAATTTATTTTGTTTAATCATGTTTACATTTTTCGTTTATGATCATGCTTTCTTTTTAATTATGCAATTTAAATTATGCACTTTAGTTTCATGCTTAGATTAGAAGTCTTTAAATTTACAAGTATTTAATTTCATAAGTAGGTTTAATTTAAGTTCTTTAAAATCTTGCCTAGGGTTTAATAGTTCAATTTGCCTAGTTAATTTCAAGTTCAGTTTTTAATTAAGTTTTTAATTTCAAGTTTTAGTTTAATAATCAAAACCTTTACTGCTTTCTTTTACTGTTTTTCCTGCGATACAATTAAAAGCCCTTTAAGACTTTCCTTGAGAGATGACACTGGGTCAACTTACCATCACTAGGATGTCCTTGTCCTATTGCAAGTCAATCTAGAGGTGTTTCTAGTTGAGTCAAATTTTGGCGCCGTTGCCGGGGAAAGTTTTAGGCGTTTTAGTTGTGTCGTTTTTACTTGCTTTATTTAAATTTCTGTTTTTCTCGTTTTTGTTACCTTTCTCTCCCTCCGGTGCGTTTACTCCGTGTGTTAAGTGTTGTGTATGCAGGGACGCCGTAGTCTGAAAAGAAAACTTACTCCCCCGCTAGATAACACTCGCACACATACCAGAGTAGCCGTGTTATACTCTGACTCTGATTCTGAGGCACACTCTGAAGCCAGCTCTGAATCTGACCAGCCAGAGCAAACTACAGCCACGGCAGAACACACTAAGGAGGAAGAGGCCAGCTCCGCCAATTTCATTCCTAAGCAGAATTTCAACGAGGAAGAGAAGGAGATGGCCCAAAACGTGGAATACATGGGAGACTTCACCAGGCCGGTGATTGGCGATACCAACACGTCGGCAATTGTGCTCCCCACTGCTGTGAGAAACTACAATCTCAAGCCGAATGACTCGAATTTACTGCCGGTGTTCCACGGGATGCAAGGTGAAGATGCCCTGCAATTCATTAGGGATTTCTGCACCCAAGTGCAAACGATTCCTCTGCTTACTCTCACGGAGGACCAACTCAAGCTCAAGTGCTTCCCCTACGCACTTAAGGATCGGGCGAGGACGTGGATGCTCTCTCTGCCGCCCAACTCTATCACTACATGGGGAGATGCTTGTGAAAAATTCATGCTGAAGTACTACCCAAGTCACAAGACACATGAGCTGAGAACAAAAATAATGGAGTTCACCCAAGGAGCGGATGAGCCTTTGCATGAAGCTTGGGAGAGATATGAAGAACTCCTCCGTCAATGTCCACAACATCAATTTCCCAACGTGATGTTAATGCAGTTTTTCTACGATGGGTTAGTAGAAACTGCCCAATTCATGGTGGACAGCACTGCAGGAGGTAACATAGCTCGGAAGACTGCAGCATAGCTGAAGGAGATATTCAAGACCTTAGCCGAGAGCTCACAACAGAAATCAGTCCGTGGGAAAAGAGTTGAGGCCAGCTCTGTGACGCAACAGTTTGAGCTGCAGAAGCAAGTAGCTGATCTTGTGAGACAAGTGGAGCATCTTAAGATGGGTAAGATGGACACACCTCCCGTCCCGGTGCAGAATTCAGCTATGCAGCATGCAGCGCTGCCAAATGTTGAGCCTTGTGGAATATGTGGAGATTTCAGCCATGGAGCTAATGAGTGTCACAGAATGGGCGAGTTCACTCCGGAGGGTCAAGCTGAAGTCTATGCGGCACAAGGATTTCAAGGCTACAATCAAGGGCCAAGCAGACCTGGCTTTGTGCAAAACTACAATCAAGGGCAAAGCTATAATCAAGGGCAGAGCAGACCACAGAATTATAATCAAGGGCAGAACGGCAATAATGGATGGAGAGGATAGCAGCCCTATGCACCGCAGCAAAAATTTTCCCAACAATATCCACCGAGGTATCAACAGCAAGGGAATTTTCAGCCTGCGCAGCAACACGCTCAGCCCCAGAAGTCATCACTTGAAAATACGTTGCAAGCTTTCATGGAGATTAGCAAGCAAAATATGGAGATGACTAAGCAGACTATGGAGTCTCAAGCTTCCACCATAAAAAGACTTGAGACCACCGTAGGGCAACTGTCGGGCACCCTGAACCAATTGCAGCAGCAGCAGCAGCCGGGAAAATTTCATGGTCAACCTCTGCAAACTCACCAAGCTTTAGCTATCACTGCTCTCGAAGAGCAGACTTGGATACCGGAACAAGCATGGATTCTAGAGAAGACCAGGATACCAGAGCTGACGTGGATGCCTGAACCAACCATGGTACTAGAGCAGAAGAAGGTAACCGCGCTGCCCAGCCCAGCTTTGTCGAATGCAGCACTGCAGAGTCCAATGCAGCCGAGCTCTCCTCTGCCAGAGTCAGAGCAGCCGAGATC
This sequence comes from Salvia miltiorrhiza, assembly GCF_028751815.1. Taxonomy (NCBI): domain Eukaryota; kingdom Viridiplantae; phylum Streptophyta; class Magnoliopsida; order Lamiales; family Lamiaceae; genus Salvia; species Salvia miltiorrhiza. The sequence goes on from NC_080388.1 coordinate 11,406,992, forward strand.
CCCTCTGCCAGAGTCAGAGCAGCCGAGCTCTCCTCTGCCAGAGTCAGAGCAACCTTCAGCACTGCAGAATCTAACACTTCAGAATCCAGCTATGCAGGAGCCAGCTATACCAAGTCTAGCTCTGCAGCATCCTGCCATGCGTAGTTCAGCTATGCAAAATCCGGCCCCGCAGAGTGCAGCCTTGCCAAGGGCAGCATTGCAATGGTCAGTCATGCCAAATCCAGTTCTGCAAAACTATGGCATGAGAAAGGCACCTAAGCTGATAAGGACGCCAGAGCTAAGCAGAGCACAGGAGCTGAGACGAGCGCCAGAGTTGATAAGGCGGCCAGAGCTAACTCTCCACAAGTCCACTACGCCGTATCGACCACCGAAAGTTGTCCAACGTTCCAGCCCACCTCTGCCACCACCAATTGTTGATCCAACCCAACCATTACCGAAGCAAGGAGATCCTGGTAGCTTTATTCTTAGTATTGGTTTGGGTAGAGCTGGAGAGTTCTCGGGAATGTTAGACTTAGGTGCAGCAATCAATGTCCTGCCGTTTGCTATTTTTCAGAAATTGGGCAGGAAGGAAGATGAGCTTAAAAGCACGAGAACAAGACTTCAACTAGCTGATGGAGCATATTGTAGCACTCGTGGTCTTTTAAAAGATGTTGAGGTCAAGGTGAGAGGAATCACGGTGCTAGCCGATTTCGTGGTGCTTGATGAAGGGCAGGGCGTTATAGGAAAGAATGGACACCTTGTTCTACTCGGACGGCCTTTTATGGCTACTACCCAGACTCGCATTGATGTGGGATCTGGAACTGTGAGTATGGCGGGATCCGGTAGATCAGTAACGTTCTCGGTTTTCGATAAGAAGCCTGTTATTCCTACCTCTTTAATGTATTTCTGTTCTTTTGTTGAGATTTCTGACCATGTGGAAGAAGTGGGAAATTTCAGCGCTAACAGTCTTCTGCCAGCTCTATCCAGCACTCCAGCTCTGACGAGCCCAGCTCTGACTACTCCGCCAACTATGACGAAGGACACTAGCGCTGCACATCTTTTGCCAGTTCTGACGAGCCCAGCGCTGCCCATCCAGCCTGCTGTGATGAGCACTGGCCCGGACGAAGAAAAGGAGACGCCGATTCTCAGATCGGTAGCGCTGTCCCAGAATAAAGAAGGTGTGTTGCCAAAGGACGTGTTTGACCCTGGTGTCGCCCAGTCTAAGGAGAATTTCAGAGGAGAGGGTCATCGCATGAAACCCGATTATGGGCAGTTGAGTACTCCGATGGTGGTGGAGTCTCACACTCTGCATGATCCTCACTAAGGGTCAGATCTGAAGTCGGGCTGGCGACTCTAACTCTAGCGCTTGGTGGGAGGCAACCCACCGTTGGTTTGTTTTTGTTTTTCTTGTTCTTTTCTTGTTTTTCGTTGTTTGTTTTGTGTTTTTCTTAAGCTTCGGTTGCTTTGCGGATCCTATGATGCTTGGTGTGCATGCCCTTTTCCGAGCTGCACTTCTCCCAACGTGGCAACTCTCTGCTCTGCACAGACCGTAAATCCCCCTATTCACCACCTCGCACGATGCTTCAGTTTCTCAATGCCGATAATCAGGGACGTTTTCTCAACTCTATTCTTATTTCTTTTGTGCCCTGAGGACATGGCATGCTTTAAGTGTGGGGGGGTGTTTTATTGTGTTTATATTGTCAATTGGGCAAAATTGATTTTTCTATGCTTAGTTTTTGGTCTCGAATCTTGCTAATTTATATGAATTTGTGGAAGAGTAGATGGTTTTCGATGCGAGTTTCGGGTTTGTGAATGAATGGTGGTTATTCTTGTTTTACTCTTGATATATGTTTCTTGATTGTGCAAAGAATTTGAGTTTTGTTGCAACATGATTGTAAGTAAGTAAAACGTGATTTGTCCGGTAGATGCTAGAAGGAGTGTTGTCATTGTGATTGCCTACGATCGTATCTTATCTGTGAAATGTGAAAAATGTTGGACGAATTGCCAACCTCAAAATTGCCAGCTCTGAAACATCTGGCATGTTCTAAAACGTGACAGCTCTGAGTCTCTGCTCCTCTAGTCTAACTATGAGCATGGGAAACCACGTGAAAAGACTTTGGATTACATCCAAATGGTTTTTATTTCGCGAATTATGGCTCAACTGTCGAAAATCTCAAGCACACAAAGTGTGAAAAATGGTGATATTGATTATAAAGGTGATCACATTAGGGAATTCACTTCTAGCGGAGAATTGGGTCTGATCGAATTGCTTACATTACTGTTTTGTTGCTTCTTAAACTTTGAGTTAATTGCATGATCGAGAGAGATTGTAAAATTTTGAATTGACTTTGAGAATGATTGGATGGAAATTAGCATTGTTGAAATCAATCTCTTCCTAGGATTCATATGGATTTTGCTTGAGGACAAGCAAAAGGCTAAGTGTTGGGGGGTTGATTTATGCATAATTGTTCTAATTTTAGGGGTTTGAATGTGCTCATTGTAAGTTAAATCTTCTGGAAATTGGTGCGTTTTATGGTGTATTTGATGCTTTTCAGGAGATTTAGGTTTTAATGGTGGAAGAGTATAATTTTGGGGATTTTTGGCTAAAAATGGCGTTTTTACGCCAGACCAGACCAGAGCAGAGAAATCACTGGCCAGAGTAGAGAAATCGCTGGCCAGAGCAGAGAAATGCACCAAGTCAAAGAAGTGGTCTAGGCCAGAGGAATCATAGGCCAGAGAAATCAACCGCCAGAGAAATCACCCGTCAGAGAACTCGCTAAGCCAGAGAAGTCACGCCAGAGAACTCGCTAAGCCAAAGAAGTCGCGACAGAGAAGTCGCGCCAGAGAACTCGCTAAGTTAGAGAACTCGCTAAGCCAGAGAAGATAGCCAGAGCAGATAAATCAACCATTCCTCTGCAGAGAAGCGCCAGCATCAGAGAAGTCAGCACCAGAGAAATCATCCATTTCTCTGGCGTGACCCATTCCCCTGGCGATAGCCATTTCTCTGGCGAGAGCCGCGATTTCCGCCAGAGTGGAGATTACTTGCTGCGCGCGTCACAGCTGGAAGTTACCTTTTCATACACGATTCTATTTCCTTTTAGAGTCCGGTTTTGCATGGCAACTTCCATGGTGATCCTGGAGGATTTGAAGTCTATAAATAGGGCCTTACTTTTCATTGTAAGATATCATCATCATCATCATCATTCTTGTCCTAGTTTTAGATGCCATCTTTGCGATCTGTTGGCATCCGAAGCTTAGGATTTACTTGCTTTCATAGTTTTTCATAGTTTTCGAATTCATTGTTTTAAGTTAGATTTCAATTCAGTTTTTTAGTTTATTCTTGGATTGTGATTGAGTGACACAATTACACGTTCAAGACGTTTACGGTATTTCGTATTTCAATTCAATTTATTTTGTTTAATCATGTTTACGTTTTTCGTTTATGATCATGCTTTCTTTTTAATTATGCAATTTAAATTATGCACTTTAGTTTCATGCTTAGATTAGAAGTCTTTAAATTTACAAGTATTTAATTTCATAAGTAGGTTTAATTTAAGTTCTTTAAAATCTTGCCTAGGGTTTAATAGTTCAATTTGCCTAGTTAATTTTAAGTTCAGTTTTTAATTAAGTTTTTAATTTCAAGTTTTAGTTTAATAATCAAAACCTTTACTGCTTTCTTTTACTGTTTTTCCTGCGATACAATTAAAAGCCCTTTAAGACTTTCCTTGAGAGATGACACTGGGTCAACTTACCATCACTAGGATGTCCTTGTCCTATTGCAAGTCAATCTAGAGGTGTTTCTAGTTGAGTCAGTACTGCTTAAGGATTTATAAAGAGATTAATTAATTTAAGCTGTCAGAGCTCTAATTAATTAATGGATGTCGGATATTTTAAATACGGAGATTTAATAAGTCTAAATACAAGCCCCCGACTCATCACCGGCAATAAAGGGGTAAGTCAATATCGGTTCTCTAGTGGAATGAACTGATATTTATAAATTAATTATGGTCTGGGCTGACCATAGATAAATTAATTTATTTGAGGCCCATCTTTATTCCTTGTATCTGGTCCCTGAACTGGCCCAAAGTCTCCTAGCCCTAGAAGGAGAGAAGGAACGCCTATTACAGATTCCAAGCGTCCCACACGTATTTAATTCTATTAAATACAGCTGTCAGCTCTTAGGAAAATAAACTGATAAAAATTAGGGTTTTGAGAGCTGTGGGAGGCGCAGGAAAACGTGTGGAGCATTCTCTCTTGGGACTTTCATAGATCGTTGTCCATCCAACGGTGAAAGCTGAGCGGGATACAGTTCAGAAGATCTGAGCTGGAGTCAGATTTTCGCAGGAAACCAAGTTCTGGCAGTCTCCGTAAAACGGCCATAACTTCCTCCGCAGAACTCCGATTCAGACGAATCAGGTGGCCACGGAAAGCTCTCTCGAAGACGAAGAAGTCGTATTTCTGGGAGAAATACGATTTGAGGACGTTTGAGGCTTCAAACAAAGGCTTGAAGCTGACTGGTCTGTTCAGATACGAATCTGCGAATTCTTCTGAATTCTTCAGGTATTTCTGAACTCCAAACGTGCAGCTGTTAAATTCATAGGAGCATGTTAGGATTAATCGTTGTATGATAAATTAATAATAACCAAGAAACGATCATCGGGCAAAGTGGAACGTTAATTCAGTTTAATATTCCTTCAATTGGTATCAGAGCCCAGGATTAATTTCTTGGCTCTATTATTAATTTATATACGATTAATAATGTGCGTTGGTTTTACTGCTGTTGTTCTTCGTGGCTTGTTGATTCGTGGGATACGTCGTTTTGACGTTGTAATCGTTTTTTCACCACGAGAAAATCCATGGTTAGATTAGGATTTCAAATTGTATTTGTTTTTCCTTTGTAATCTGTAAAACTGGGGAACGAGACGAGGACGACGACGAATCAACATCGAATGAACGGAGGTTGGAGTGCCGGGAGGCGGCGGGCGCCGATGGCACGAAGGGCTGCGCACTCCGCGAGCCCCGTGCGCCACGACGCGCGCACAAACTCCCGGGCTGGATGGCTGCGGTTGGACTAAGGAGTGGTGGTGGCTGTGCTCGCCGAGGGCTGCGCGCGCGCACGCTCTTGCGCGCTGAGCGCTACGCGCCCGGTCGAGCGCTGTCGTGCCACCGCTGCTGCCCTTTGTCTGCTGCACGCCGTGGGCTACCGAGACTGGTCAGGTAAGGTAGGGCTAGGGAGGATAGGCGGCGAGCAGGGGCTGTGCGCGCCGAGGGCTGCGCGTGCGCTTTTTACGCGCTGCGCGCCCGGCAGGAGCGCCGCGGCCGCTGCTGCCGTTGTTGCTGTCCTCGCGCTGGATCTGCCGAGGTTGCTGCGACCAGGAGCCGAGGTTGCCGTGCCGCTGCTGCTGCTGTTGCTGGACGCTGCGGGCTGTTGCTGGACGCCGAGGAGGCTGCTGCCGTGCCGAGGGAAGCCGTGCCGGGCTGTTGCTGCTCGCGCCGAGGGCTGTGGCGCCGGGGCTGCTGCTGCTGCACCCGTCCGGCTGCTGTCGAGGTGTGGGCGGCGGCGGCGCCTAGGGGATCCCAAACCCTAGGTGGCGCGAGTTTCGTCAAACCCTAGGGGGCCCAAACCCTAATTTCCTACACGGGCTTGATAGGAGATGTTCGGGCCAGTTTTGTTTTTGTTTTTATTTCTTTTCTGTTCTTTGTAATATATTAGAAATATGGGATTCCACGAATGGGTCACGAAGAACTTTATTCTTTTAATTCTGTTCTTTGCATGTTGTGGTGTTAATCCTTTATGCTCTTTGCATGCTGTTTTGTCTTTGCTTGTTAATATGTGTTTATTAACTGCGCTTAGACAAGCATGCTAGGTTTATCGTTTTCTTAAGCATGTTTTAGAATTCTGCGAGCATGTTTTACATGTTGCGTTCTAGAAGAGCATGTTTAGGATTATGTGTTTGAGCATGATCAAACCTTTTGAAAGTAAAAAGACTAAGCTGTATTAATAATTTTATAGATGATTAAAAATTATTTAAATTTCCACAAACGGTCTCAAGACAAAGTGTTTGAGAATATGAGTAAACGACCACCCTAACGTGGCTTACTTCATATTTGATTTCACAAGTTTGTTAAGTTGAGATTTCTATTAAAAATATTTAAATCCATTTAAGTAGTGGGAGTTATGCGGTAAACGACCACCCTAACGTGGCTTACTCGTATGATTTTCATAAGTACTTTAGAGGATGGATTTTAAATAAGATAACTAAGAAATTAAATTGAATGCGGCATGGTCCTAGTGAGTATGTCAAATTCGAGAATTTAATTTCAAAGTTAGATTGTGGTTATTACTAAATAATTTTTATTCTTAAAATTATGTAGACCTCCACATGCGGTCTCAAGATAAAGTGATTGAGAATATGGGTAAACGACCACCCTAACGTGGCTTACTTCATATTTAATTTCACAAGTTTGTTAAGTTGAGATTTCTATTAAAAATATTTAAATCCATTTAAGTAGTGGGAGTTATGCGGTAAACGACCACCCTAACGTGGCTTACTCGTATGATTTTCATAAGTACTTTAGAGGATGGATTTTAAATAAGATAACTAAGAGGTTAAATTGAAAGCGGTATGGTCCTAGTGAGTATGCCAATTTCAAGAATTTAATACTCAAAGTTAAATTGTGGTCGCTGCTTAGATATCATTTCAAGTACAATGTACAACTCCCCAACGGAGTCCCTTCTTGAATATGATATGGTCTAGTTAAAGTCCAACAATTAATTTCCTTTGTCAAAAGGTCAAGTTGACATGGATGGAAATTAAACGACTAGGTAAATAGTCTGGTTGAGGAATTCATGTGTAAACGACCACCCTAACGTGGCTTACTCGTGAGATTTCTTGGGCAGTTGGAGGTTTCATTAATATTGTTTTTATCAAAAGGTTACAATATTATTGTTACGAATTATGTGCTTTATGTTCGTTACTTTCAGATATGTCTATGTCTCTTATTGTTTTTATTCTTGCACAAAGTCTTTTAACCGGTCCACATATATAAAATGGAAACGCAGTTTTGGATTTTTATCGTTATCACAAACTAACACATTTTTTGTGTTGCTTACTACTCCACGTTCTTATGGTCCGAACAATGAGTTAACTGATGAGAAAAATGAATTACATAAAAGGTGGCATAAGACGAATAATGTGGCTATATGCTATATTATGAGTATAATGTCACAAACTTTGTAGCTCCAACATCAGGGCATGGACGATGCTATTAGCATCATGCTGAATCTCAAGAAAGTGTTCGGAGAGTCGGACTGAGCTGCTCATTTAAATTTGATGAGAGTAATCTTATTATTTTTATGATTGAGCACAGCTCAGTGCACGAGCATGTCATGCAAATTTTGACGGACTTGACTTGCTCAGTGGGAGTATCAACGGTGAGGCAAAAGTCGATATTATCCTGAACTCTCTTCCCAAGTCTTTTAATTAAGAACTCCCGCCTCAATGCTGTTATGAGCAAGAAAGATACTTCTTTTGAGTTACTCTAGTTACGGCTAAGGAAGTTGTGGGAAAGAGATGTGCAAGCACTTGTTATTGCCAAAGGTGAGTCATCTTCTTCGTCGAATGACGGGAAGAAGAAGGGTCCAAGGGGCAAGAAAGGCAAGGGAAATAGTGGGAGTAGTGGTGTGATAAGATTGAGTATTGGAGATTTCTTATTTCAATACTCAAGGCAAAGGGTTAAGGTACTTCACTTGCTATAGTAACTGAGACATGTCAGCTCGTTTTCTACTCAGTTGTGAGTAGTGGATAACGAGAGAAACTGATAATGATTGTTGCACCTTGTATGGCTTTTAGCTGACAAGGAAGCTGGGAAGTGATGAGATGATTGTCTTCGTAGGCAACGTGACTAGAGTCGCAGTTGTTGCAATTGGAGACTTGTCTTTAAGTTCTAAAGACATAGTTTAGTTTTTTGAGAGTTCCTTATCATGTTTTCAAAATTTTTGAATAGATAGATCACATGTCATTTTTGATAGTAGTATTTCTATCATAAGAAATGACAAAGTAGTCTATTCTGGTATTTTTGAACATCTCTCTTCATACTATAACTTGTCTACAAAATACCTTTATACTGCATTTACATCATCGAACAAAAGAAAGAGAAAAGTTAAGGCTAATCTCTCATGAGGATCTTACACATATATTGATACCCTAGAAATAGGTCACATCTATCTTAACAGGATCCAAAGGCTCGTGTCTAAATAAGTACATTGGATTCAATCCAGGTTGTACTATTTGGAACTTGCGAATCCTGTATAGAGGAAAAGATGGAGACAAGGTCATTCCTGGCAAAGGGGATAAATGGTCAATAATGTGTTAGGAATGATCTTTTCTGATTCATTGTCAGTGTTTGGGATTCCAACCCAGTTTACTACACCGTGTAATCCCTATATAAAATGGTGTGGTGGAGAGAAGAAATATGTCACTCTTGGAAAAATATGTTCGATGATGAGTTATGCATCTTTGCAATTAGTCCTAAAGAATCAGAAGGTGGTTATTAGCAACGACACACGATTCTTAGAAGTGGGCTATGGGAATAATCACTAATCCAAGTCAGATAGTGTGCTTCAAGAAATTGAAGACATTAGACAGGCGATTCCATCACCCAAGCCAAGTGTGCAAGAGTTTTGTACCACAAGACACTGCACGCACTGTTGACACACATGTGCCACCACAGATCCATTGCAGTGGGAGGGTTGTGGGACAACCCGATTGATTTATATTCTTGGGAGAATCTTTGGATTCAGTCTCTGGTAGTGAATATAAGAGAATCGACCCAGATATCTACTTGGAATTAGTGGAAGACGAGAATGTAGATTCCTGGCACGCCTCAATGGAGCAATCCATTAAGAATATGGTTGTATACTAAGAAAATCTTGATACCAGAATGTCGTAAAGCCATAGGTTGCAAGTGAGTATACAAGAGAATGATAAGTCCGAATGAGCAAGGTCGTAGCTTTTAAAGCTAGACTGGTGGCGAAAGGTTATGCCCAGTGTGAAGGTATAGGTTATGATGATATTTTTGCCAGTGCCATGCTCAGAACATTCGAATCATTTTACCCATAGCAGTTCACTTAAACCATCGAGGTCTGGCAAATGGATGTCATATATATTACCTTGAAAAAGGTAAGGACAGCCATGTGCAACAACCTGAAGGTTACGTGAGGGAGGGAGAGAAGCATCTCGTATCAATCGCTCTCGTGTCATCGGTGATGTGGTTTATCTTGCATTTTATGTAGATAATATCCTCCTAATTGGCGACAATATGGAGCTATTGTCAAGACATAAAGTAATGGTTATCCGAACAGTCTCAGATGAAAGACTAAGGAGGTACAGTATACATCCTTGTGATCAAGGTTATAAGGGATCACTAGAAAAAAGATGTTGGGCTTATCTCGAGTGTCTTACACTGATACTGAGAATACTCGTTTTAGTATGAATACCGCCAAGAAAGGATTGCTACCTTTTAGATATGGCGTTCCTTGATCTAAAGATTATGTCTTAAGATGCCTATTGAGGTTGAGGAAATGAAGGCAGTTTTCTACATTTCCGCAGTAGATAGCTTCATGTATGGATTGCTATATACGAGATCTTATATTTGCTATGCAGTTAGCATGATTGTAATATATCAGTATAGTTCTAGTTAAGACTGAACTGTGGTAAAATTATATTCTCAAGTCCTTGACTAGACAATAAGGGTAGTTTACCAGTTAGACAGTTTAGTTCCCTTTTTGAATTATACGGTTTCAGATTTCCAGGCTGACCGGAACAAAGAATAATTACCTCGAGCTATGTGTTTTCCTTGGGAGGTAAAACCTTTTGGTTTAACCACTACCTCCAGGGTCTAAGAGTGATTCCTAGTTTGCGTGAGAGCATCACCTTCGTGGTACCTCAAGTGCAGTTGCAAACTCTAAGGAATCCTAGAACCACAAGGGGTCAAACACATGGAGAGTAAGTACCAAGTTATACGATTATTCGTAAATCGAGGTTATGTGCTCAAAGAATAAATTCTCACATATTGGAGAAACCTACTGATCTTTTCACAAAAGGCTTCTCGCAAATGGTCATTGAAATATGGGAATGCGATTGATGCCAGATTGATGCCACCCACTTAGGAAACTTTAAGTATAAGTGGGAGAAGTGTTAGGTGATTGGTAAATAGACGCATTGTATACTAAAAGTTTGCTTTAGTATAAGTGGGAGATTGTTGGATTTGTATACTGAAAGCAAGAACGTTTTATGCTTGTCTACAATATTTCCTAAGTTCACTATCTAATCTCCTATCTGATTGTGTTCATGATTGCATATGTATGTTCTTTATCTCTATATAAGTAGATTATATGGTGTGTTGTAGATCACAGAAGACCATATAATTGGAATAACCTTAAGAGATATAATATGATCACAGCCGAAATAACTCTAGGACAAGTTATTGGTTTAGGCTGCAGTATAGATGGAAGTAGTTTGTCTTGGCTACTTGTCTATACTGGTACGTCATTACGTATTGATAGGACCACAGTTGAGATGTATTCTTCTATCTGACTTAAGTGAAGAATCAAGATCTCGGTGACTTATAAGATCTTAATACTAATAAGTATTCAGATATATATGTTAATTCGTATATCACTTTGACTTACTATGGGTGAAAGTTATATACTAACTCGAGTACTCTGTATCTTGGGTGATAGCGGTTAATATATTATATTTGATTATCTGTATTAGTACCCGTATCCGGTATAAGATAATGACATCCCCTTAAGGAGCTCAATAAGGTTTATTGCGCTAAACCCTGCAGGTTGATTAAGTTCAGGCGCAATAATAAAGTTTGAGTGGTACTGCTTAAGGATTTATAAAGAGATTAATTAATTTAAGCTGTCAGAGCTCTAATTAATTAATGGATGTCGGATATTTTAAATACGGAGATTTAATAAGTCTAAATATAAGCCCCCCGACTCATCACCGGCAATAAAGGGGTAAGTCAGTATCGGTTCTCTAGTGGAATGAACTGATATTTATAAATTAATTATGGTCTGGGCTGACCATAGATAAATTAATTTATTTGAGGCCCATCTTTATTCCTTGTATCTGGTCCCTGAACTGGCCCAAAGTCTCCTAGCCCTAGAAGGAGAGAAGGAACGCCTATTACAGATTCCAAGTGTCCCACACGTATTTAATTCTATTAAATACAGCTGTCAGCTCTCAGGAAAATAAACTGATAAAAATTAGGGTTTTGAGAGCTGTGGGAGGCGCAGGAAAACGTGTGGAGCATTCTCTCTTGGGAATTTCATAGATCTGTTGTCCATCCAATGGTGAAAGCTGAGCGGGATACAGTTCAGAAGATCTGAGCTGGAGTCAGATTTTCGCAGGAAACCAAGTTCTGGCAGTCTCCGTAAAACGGCCATAACTTCCTCCACAGAACTCCGATTCAGACGAATCAGGCGGCCACGGAAAGCTCTCTCGAAGACGAAGAAGTCGTATTTCTGGGCGAAATACGATTTAAGGACGTTTGAGGCTTCAAACAAAGGCTTGAAGCTGACTGGTCTGTTCAGATACGAATCTGCGAATTCTTCTGAATTCTTCAGGTATTTCTGAACTCCAAACGTGCAGCTGTTAAATTCATAGGAGCATGTTAGGATTAATCGTTGTATGATAAATTAATAATAACCAAGAAACGATCATCGGGCAAAGCGGAACGTTAATTCAGTTTAATATTCCTTCAGTTGGTACTGAAGATAGGATCTCCAGTCGTCTCGATTATGTGCACCCGTAAGCACACGTTCAGGCTTGCTGTGCACCCGTAAGCACGAGCATCAGTTTGCAGTGCACCCGTAAGCACTTGCCCAGTGAAGTTGTTAGTCTGATCAACCGATCGTGGATGTAGGAAGTATTTTTTGAACCACGTAAAAATCTTTGTGTCATTTACAGCTTTCAGTTCTTACATTCTTACTTGCGCTCTTATCTTCTTGAACTGAATTGCAAAGAGAAACCTAACGACTGACAACATGCTTAACTCTCGGGCTATTATGAAACAAAAGTTTTCTGGTGCGTGTGTTATCAGTCTAACTGATCTATCTTCTGATAGTCAGTAAGATTTATAACATATCTCTGTTTATCAAACTCGACTGAAGCCTTACGTGTACCAGTTAAAGTCTTTGACTTAACTGATAACTCCTTACTGAAGAGTTTTCAGTATCAGTCGTCAACTCTGTTTTGGTCAAAACTCTTTTCAGTAAAACAGGTTGAGTCAGTTTGTGTTTGAAGTTTCGTTTTGATTCATTCGAAGAAAAATAGCCTATAGGTGTATTCCCTCCCCCCCATGCACCTATTCGAGACCCTCCGAACCTAACAATTGGTATCAGAGCAGGTTGTTCGCAAGAACAATTTGGTTTGATTATGTTCTACAAAACTAGATCCTTTTCCTCAAAGGTCTCGAAAACCCTTCTTTTTCAAAAAGTGCTTACTGCTTTTCTTATCTGTTGTTTTCCGTTTTCTGTTTTCAATGGAAACTAACCACAGCAGAGTATCCTCACTACCTATGTTTAGTATTGAAAAATACGACATATGGAAGTTTTGACTTGAAAGCTTCCTCACCGCCCAACATTGCCGAATGTGGGAAGTCATCACCAAAGGACCCATCATCATCACAGAGGTGATGAAAAGGGTTCCTCTAGATCCATCTAGAGATCATTTTGATGAAGTCCAGATCAAGTCAAAGGCTGACTTCACCACAGAAGAAAGGAAGCAAGATGAGCTCGATAACCTCGCCAAAAGCATCATCCCTGGCACAATTCCAGACAAGCACGTCACCAAGATCATCAAGTGCAGAACTGCAAAGGAGATGTGGGACATTCTTGAGGGAATATACATCGGATCCGAGGAGATAAATGAGAATAAGTTATCAATAGTTTGTAAAAAATTCGACTCCTTCCTCATGCTAAAAAACGAATCTATCGACGAGATGGAACTCAGTTTCAACTAGATCCTGAACGAAGTTCAATCCATCTCGAAGGACAAGTACACTCAACGAGAGATCAATCTAAAGATTCTACGAGCACTTCCGCGAGGAGATTGGCAGATCTACTCAGTCGCTCATCAGAACAAGCCAGGATTCAATCAGCTCCCAACGAACAAGCATTTCTCTGACCTCGTGGCGAATGAATTCGACATTCAGAGAAATCTTGAAACAAAGAAGGCTGAAGGATCAGATGAAGATGCTCCATCAACTTCAAAAGGAGCAGCGCTGAAAGTTTCAGCAAAAGAAAATAAGAAGCAGTCAAAGGAATCAGGGGAACTCAAGCCAAAATGAATCAAAATGAAACTTCAAACACAAACTAAGTTCCGCAAGTACAGGAAGTTCCACAAGCAGCACTACAAAGGAAAAGAAAGAGAAAGTAAGTCCAAATATTCCACTGACAGAAGCGAAGAAAGAAAATCGACCGCTATTGATCTAAAAGATGTGGAATGCTATGGATGCAAGAAGAAAGGGCATTATCGATCTGAATGCCCTGAAGTGTCGCAGTCTGAGCGCAAGGAGATGAAAGCCAGAAGAGAACGCAAATATGCGAAGAAGAAAGCGATGGTTGCTGACGATGCAGGATCTTCCGAATATGCATCAGAATCATCCGCCTTCAACTCCACCAGCTCAGATGATGAGAGCCAAGCCCTCATGGCCAACGACACCGAAAGCGTGGCCGACAACAGCTACGAAAATGGAATGAATGGGCCAGAGATAAACTCTTACTCAAAAACTCCTTATACTGATAACTCCTTGGTGTTTACAGGAGACCACTCAAAATTTGGAGATAGCTCAGTCGATGAAACTGACGAGTACGATCAGCTCATGACTGATCACTATCAATTAAGGAAAATATTCGAAGATCTCCTCATGCAGAATCAGAAAATGGAAAATGAGATCAATGAAGAACGAATCAAGAATCAGACAATCATCGATTTCCCAGATGTAACCTATCTTGATAGACTGATCATGGAGAATAGTCGACTGGAAGAAAAGCTCAGAATTTCTACATCAGAATGTGACAGAGCGTCTCATGAAATCAAGAAACTCGATCACAAATTGGAGGAAATAGTCAAAGGTTGTATGATGAAATCTCCCATGATGACTAACTTTCCTTCAAAAGCTCTTGTGGAAAGCATCGGAGGAAAGGTGGCACTTGCCGATAAAGGAAAGAATATCATGATCAAGGAAACAACTGACACTTTTGAAGACATCACTTCAGAAGAGTCTAGGGATCATGATATGGAAGAAATTCGGAAGCTGACTCAACTAGAAACACCTCTAAGTTGACTTGCAATAGAACAAGGACATCCTAGCAGTGATAAGTTGACCCAGTGTCATCTCTCAAGGAAGATCTTAAAGGGCAATTAGTTATGTCACGCGAAAACAGTAAACTAAGGATGATTAAACTAAAACATGGAAAGTAAATTAACGCGAATTAAACTTAACTAGGCAAAAAGGAATTATTAACTAATACTTGTAATTTAAACTTAACTAAAAACTTAATCGTAAAATTATCTAGGCATGAAACTATTAAACCCTAGGCAAGAATTAAACGCATAAAAGTAAAAGAACTTGGAAATTAAATACTAACTATGAATTTAAATACTTGTAATTTAAAAGCTTCTAATCTAATGAGCATAAAACTAAATTGCATAATTTAAAGTGCATAATTTAAAGAAAGCAACTAAAAACAAATAAATAAACTTAATTAAAGAAATACCGTAAATCGTCTCGAGAAGTAATCTGTCACGTAATTACAACTCTAAACGGGAACTAATCTAAAACATGAATTTAAAGAACTATAAACTAAACTAACTAGAACAGAAATCGAAACTAGAACTATGAAAGCAATAAACCTAAACTTTGGCTGCCTAGTGGAAACTAAAGATTAGGGCAAGGGGAATGTATATTTTACAATGAAAAGTATGGCCCTATTTATAGACTTCAAATCCCTATGGATCACCATGGAAGTTGCCATGCAAAGAAGAATTCTAAAGGCAATAGAATCGTGCAAAGGAAGGTAAGTCCAGCTGTGACGCGCGCTACAAGTCATCTCCATTCTGGCCGAATTCGGGGCTCTCGCCAGCGGAATGGCTTCCGCTCTGGCTTTGATTCCTCTGGCGCTTCGACTCCTCTGGCGCTTCGAATCCTCTGGCGCTTCGACTCCTCTGGCGATTCGAATCCTCTGGCGCTTCGACTCCTCTGACGCTTATGATTTCAGCAGCGAAGTGATTTCTCTGGCGAAACTTCGCTACTCTGGTTTTCTCTCCTCTGCTCTGACTTTTGACTTCTCTGGCCTGACTTCTCTGGCCTGACTTCTCTGGCCTGAGTGGATTTCGCTGGCGACTTCTGGAGCGCACTCCTCTGCTTTGAAGCGGGCTTCTCTACTCCCACAATCTCCAAAATCGCACTCTTCCTTCTATAAGACCTAAATCTTCTGAAAAGCATAAAACAAACCATAAAACGCACCAATTTCCAGAAGATTTAACTTAAAATATGCGCATGTAAACCCCCAAAATTAGAACAATTAGGCATAAATCAACCCCCCCATACTTAGCCTTTTGCTTGTCCTCAAGCAAAAACCGTATGAATCATAGGAAGAGATTGATTTCAACGATGCTAATTTCCATCCAACATTCTCAAAGTCAATTCAAAATTTTACAGTCAATACACATCTCTCGATCATGCAAGTAACTCAAAGTTTAGGAGGCAACAAAACAGTAATGTAAGTAATTCGATCAGACCCAATTCTCCTCTAGAAGTGAATTCCCTAATGTGATCGCCTTTATAATCAATATCACCATTTTTCACACTTTGTGTGCTTGAGATTTTCGACAGTTGAGCCATAATTCGTGAAATAAAAACCATTTGGATGTACTCCAAAGTCTTTTCACGTGGTTTCCCATGCTCATAGTTAGACTAGAGGAGCAGAGACTCAGAGCTATCACATTTCAGAACAGGCCAGATGTTTCAGAGCTGGCAATTTTGAAGTTGGCAATTCGTCCAACATTTTCACAGATAAGATACGATCGTAGGAAATCACAATGACAACACTCCTTCTAGCATCTACCGGACAAATCACGTTTTACTAACTTACAATCATGTTGCAACAAAACTCAAATTCTTTGCACAAACAAGAAACATATATCAAGAGTAAAACAAGAATAACCACCATTCATTCACAAACCCGAAATTCGCATCGAAAACCATCTACTCTTCCACAAATTCATAAAAATTAGCAAGATTCGAGACCAAAAACTAAGCATAGAAAGACTAATCTCGCCCAATTGAAAGCATAAGCACAATAAAACACCCCCCCACACTTAAAGCATGCCATGTCCTCAGGGCACAAAAGAAATAAAAAGAGTGGAGAATACGTCCCTGATTATCGGCATTGAGAAACTGAAGCATAGTGCGAGGTGGTGAAGAACGGGCTTTGCGGTCTGTTGCAGAGTGGAGAGTTGCAGCGAGCGCGGAAAAGTACAGCGCGGAGAAGTGCAGCGCGAAAAAGTGCAGCGCTGAAGTCAAAACATGAACACCACATCAAAGTATCCGCGCAAGCAACCAAAACTTAGGAAAGACATAAACAACGAAAAACAAGAAAAACAAAAACTAAAAACAAACCAACGGTGGGTTGCCTCCCACCAAGCGCTAGAGTTAAAGTCGCCAGCCCGACGTAGAGGATCCCTTAACCAAAATCGCTATGAAAAGTCAGCTGACTTTGTCCTCGTGAAAGCACATCATCTTCCAGTTCAGCTGCGGGTCCTCTTAGTGAGCAAGCAGAGCTCATCACATTCATCAATCTCTCGAACCAAGAGTTATGTCGAGATCTCTCCTCTTTCTTCTCTTCCAAATGTGGTGCACTCTGCACTCTTAGCACGACATTATCCTTGCACGGCAGCACATCAGCCCGTTCTTCCTCAACGGTTGCATCCTCTTTCACGGTAGTTGGTACCTTATGAACGACATTAACGTCGAGTGGAAGCTTGGCCAAAAATTAATCTTCAATAGCCTCCTCATCCTGCAAATTATCAAGAAAATTTTGTATAATTTTGTCCTCTTCCTGGCTGGTGCACATCAGCTTCTCCTTAGCAGAATTCTGGCGCATGCTGTTCTGAGCTGGGGCGCTGTTCAGAGCTGTTCGAAGAATTTCTGCTCTGTCCTCCAGTGGCAGAGCTGGAATAGTCAGCGCTGGCGGAATCGACATAGATGGAGTAATCAGCGCTGGCGGAATAGGCATAGATGGCGAAAGACAGTTAGCTCTGAAAATTTCTACTTCTTCCTCCTGGTCAGCAATCTCCACAAGAGAACAGATATGCATTGAAGAGTTAGAAATAATAGGCTTTTTATTAAAAACGGAGAATGTTACCGATCTACCAAACCCGGCCATGCTCAAAGTTCCAGAACCCACATCAATGCGCGTCTGGGTAGTAGCCATAAAAGGCCGACCAAGTAGAACAAGTTGCCCATTCTTTCCTATAATGCCATGCCCTGCCTCGAGCACCACGAAATCGGCTAGCACCGTGATTCCTCTCACCATGACTTCAACATCTTTTAAAATACCACGAGTGCTACAATATGCCCCATCAGCTAGTTGAAGTCTTATTTTCGTGCTTTTAAGCTCCTCTTCCTTCCTGCCCAATTTCTGAAAAATAGCATACGGCATCAAATTGACTGCCGCCCCCAAGTCTAACATGCCCGTGAATTCTCCAGCTCGACCCAAACCAATACCAATAATGAAACTCCCTGGATCTTCTTTCTTTGGCAATGGTTGGGTTGGATTAACAATTGATCGTGGCAGAGGCGGGCTGGGCTTCGGTGGTTGATATGGCGTACTTGATTTGTGAAGTTTCTGCTCTGGCCTTATCAACTCCGATGCTCTCCTCTGCTCTGTCATCCTTCTCCTCTGCTCTGGCTGCCAAGCCAGAGCTGGCTCTCTCCTCTGCTCTGGCTGTCGAGCCAGAGCTGGCAGCCTAGTCTGCTCTGGCATCTTCGCCAGAGCTAGCACTTGATGAATTTGGCTCTGCTGCTGCTGTAGCTGGTCCAGCGCGCCCGACAGTTGCCCTACGGTGGTCTCAAGGCGTTTGATAGTGGCAGCCTGAGACTCCATGCTCTGCTTGCTAACCTCCATAAACGCCTGCAACGTATCCTCCAAAGATTGTTTTTGCGTTGGAATTTGCTGTGCACTCTGGAATTGATTGCGCTGAAAATTCCCTTGGTGCTGACCTCTCCATTCACCATTGCTTTGATTGAGGCCAATTGTTTCTGCATCTCAAACTGGTTCGTCACAGCGCTGGCCTCAACTCTCTTTCCACGGACTGATTTCTGCTGGGAGCTCTCGGCTAAGGTTTTGAATATCTCCTTTAGCTCTGCTGCAGTTTTCCGAGCTATGTTACCTCCTGCAGTGCTGTCCACCATAAATTGAGCAGTTTGCACTAACCCATCGTAGAAAAATTGCATCAACATCACGTTGGGAAATTGATGTTGTGGGCACTGGCGGAGGAGTTCTTGGAATCTATCCCATGCTTCATGTAGGGGCTCGTCCACTCCTTGGGTGAATTCCATGATTTGCGTCCTTAGCTCCTGAGTCTTGTGGCTGGGATAGTATTTTAGCATGAATTTCTCACAAGCTTCTCCCCAAGTGGTGATAGAGTTGGGCGGCAGAGTTAGCATCCATGTTCTCGCCCGATCTTTAAGTGCATAGGGGAAGCACTTGAGCTTAAGTTGGTCCTCCGTGAGCTTCAGCAATGGAATGGTTTGAACTTGTGTGCAAAACTCACGGATGAATTGTAGGGCATCTTCACTCGACATCCCATGGAACAGAGGTAGAAGACTTGAATCATTCGGCTTTAGATTGTAATCTCTGACGGCGGGTGGAAGCACAATAGCCGAAGTGTTGGTGTCTCCGATGACGGGCCGGGTGAAATCTCCCATGTACTCCATGTTCTGAGCCATACACAACACTTAACACACGGATTAAATGCACCGGAGGGAGACAGTAACCAAAAACAAGAAAAAGAAAAATAAAGCAAGTAAAAACGGAAAGAAAAGTGACACAACTAAAAAGCCTAAAACCTTCCCTGGCAACGGCGCCAAAATTTGACTCAACTAGAAACACCTCTAAGTTGACTTGCAATAGAACAAGGACATCCTAGCAGTGATAAGTTGACCCAGTGTCATCTCTCAAGGAAGATCTTAAAGGGCAATTAGTTATGTCACGCGAAAACAGTAAACTAAGGATGATTAAACTAAAACATGGAAAGTAAATTAACGCGAATTAAACTTAACTAGGCAAAAAGGAATTATTAACTAATGCTTGTAATTTAAACTTAACTAAAAACTTAATCTTAAAATTATCTAGGCATGAAACTATTAAACCCTAGGCAAGAATTAAACGCATAAAAGTAAAAGAACTTGGAAATTAAATACTAACTATGAATCTAAATACTTGTAATTTAAAAGCTTCTAATCTAATGAGCATAAAACTAAATTGCATAATTTAAAGTGCATAATTTAAATTGCAGAATTTAAAGAAAGCAACTAAAAACAAATAAATAAACTTAATTAAAGAAATACCGTAAATCGTCTCGAGAAGTAATCTGTCACATAATTACAACTCTAAACGGGAACTAATCTAAAACATGAATTTAAAGAACTATAAACTAAACTAACTAGAACAGAAATCGAAACTAGAACTATGAAAGCAATAAACCTAAACTTTGGCTGCCTAGCGGAAACTAAAGATTAGGGCAAGGGGAATGTATATTTTACAATGAAAAGTATGGCCCTATTTATAGACTTCAAATCCCTATGGATCACCATGGAAGTTTCCATGCAAAGAAGAATTCTAAAGGCAATAGAATCGTGCAAAGGAAGGTAAGTCCAGCTGTGACGCGCGCTACAAGTCATCTCCATTCTGGCCGAATTCGGGGCTCTCGCCAGCGGAATGGCTTCCGCTCTGGCTTTGATTCCTCTGGCGCTTCGACTCCTCTGGCGCTTCGAATCCTCTGGCGCTTCGACTCCTCTGGCGATTCGAATCCTCTGGCGCTTCGACTCCTCTGGCGCTTATGATTTCAGCAGCGAAGTGATTTCTCTGGCGAAACTTCGCTGCTCTGGTTTTCTCTCCTCTGCTCTGACTTTTGACTTCTCTGGCCTGACTTCTCTGGCCTGAGTGGATTTCGCTGGCGACTTCTGGAGCGCACTCCTCTGCTTTGAAGCGGGCTTCTCTACTCCCAAAATCTCCAAAATCGCACTCTTCCTTCTATAAGACCTAAATCTTCTGAAAAGCATAAAACAAACCATAAAACGCACCAATTTCCAGAAGATTTAACTTAAAATATGCGCATGTAAACCCCCAAAATTAGAACAATTAGGCATAAATCAGAAGCGAAAACTGATGGAAAGAAGGAATGTTCCTCCTCCTCAAAGCTACAGACGAGCTAAGGAAGCCCCCAACCAGTTCATCCTATTGAGAAGACTGGAAAGCGGATTTCAGTCAAAAATTAGGGAAGGAACATCGGGACTGAAATAGAGTCTTCCTCACCAGTCCAGGGGGAAGAACAACAGAAGTAATCAGAAACTAAAACCAGTTTAGTTCCGAAGAGAACAACAACCATGGAGACAAAGCTATGATAAGTCCAGACAAGCCAAAGGTCAACCACGATAGTATGCAACTGGACATTATAAGACTCATGTTCCACAACATCAGTCAAGTCTCCATCAGTCAAGAATGACTCAGGTATCTCAAAGGAGATACTCAATGGAGTAGAGGAGACCTCAGAACTGCACCAGAAGAAGCTTCTACAAAAGCGAGGCTCCTAAAAGGAAAGCTCAGCAGAAGATTGCTCATGTGCCAACTGAAGCGCCAACCCCTTCAGTCAGACAACCAGCCAAGCGCAAGAGATCAGCACCAAGACCTATTCCGAAGAAGATATGGGTTCTAAAAGGAACACGAACTGACATTGAAGGACCCAAACATTGCTTGTGTACCTAAATCTACCCTTCCTTGCAGGGCAAAAATAGGAATAACAAAAAGAAGGAAGAAGTTAAAGCCTCAATCAGAACATAGTACCTGGATAGCGGCTGCTCGAAGCACATGACGAGCTACAAAGAATATCTGACTCAATATGTTGAGAAAGCTGGATCAAAAGTTGCATTCGGAGACAACTCAATCGGAAAAACAAAAGGCTATGGTGTACTCGACATGGGTAACACCAGTATCAGTAATGTTAGCTATGTTTCTGAACTAAAACATAATTTGTTGTATGTGAGTCAATTTTGTGACAGCGAATTCGCAGTGAAGATCAAGAAAGATGAATTCACTGTTAGAAACAGTCAGAAGAAGGTGGTTCTGAGAGGGATCCGACAGGAAGTCTCTACATCGTCTCATGGGAAGATAGCCCTCTAGAAACATGTCTCATCAGCAAAAGCAGCTCGGAGCTCAACTGGCTGTGGCACAAAAGACTCAACCACCTCAACTTCAAAATGATCAACAAGCTTGCTAAGTATCAACTGGTAGAGGGCTTACCCTCTATTGTGTTCCAGAAGAAGTAAGAATGTGAAGCATGTCAAAGAGGAAAGCAAACAAGGACGTTATTCAATTCAAAAACAGGACACTCCTCTGGAAGAATTCTTCAACTACTTCACATGGATCTGTTTTGTCCAATCTCACCCAGAAGTTACAACGGTAGGAAATATACCTTAGTTGTCGTGGATAACTTTTTTCGATATACTTGGATCATATTTCTCTACAACAAGAGAGAGACACTGCTGGAATTGCCAAAGCTGCTGAGAAGACTTAGCGTTGAAAAGGAAGTCAACATCATCAACATCAGATCAGATCGAGGGACTAAATTCCTCAATGCCGTCATTCGTGAGCAGCAAGGACGATGCTAGTCGAATCAAAACTCCCTTTGAAGTTTTGGGCCGAAGCAGTCAACAACGCATGCTACACGCAAAATCGCTCATCCCTCACTCAAAGACATGGAAAGACCCCATACGAGTTATGGAAGAATAGGAAGCCTTCAATCTCATACTTTCATGCTTTCGGTTCTCGGTGTTTCATTCACAACAATGACAAAAAGAAGTTAAACACTTTTGATAGCAAGGCTGATCCAGGAATCTTTCTTGGATACTCTGGAACTGAACAATCCAGCAAAGCCTATCGAATGTTTAATTCTCAAACTCTTTGTGTAGAAGAAACACCACATGTGATATTTGACGAGTCTACTGATGATTTCAGGAAATAGGAAACTAAAAGAAGTGTTGAGAACACTGAAGTTTCCAGAACTGAAATGAAAAACACCGAACCTTCTACAGTCTTGGTGTGGGGACCAAGAAAAGAAGAAGATACTAAAAAACTTCAGTATCAGAAGATCAGTCAAAGGTCTGAAGATCCGACTGGAGCTACTATAGATGGCAGCAGTCAAGGGGGAACTCCGACAGTCGAAGAACTAGTTGAACCTGCTGTAGCAACACCAGATCAACACTCCTCTACTCGAGAAACTGCAGAAGGACTCAGAATCATTCTTACTGAAGAACCTCCACCCTCGCCAGAAGATATCAAGAAATATCGAAGATGGTTTGAACTCCACTCAAATGAGAACATCATCGGAGAACCATCAGACGGTGTGAAGACTCGAAGATCAATGTGCAACCTCGTCTTCGACATCAACCAGAACTACATCAACGAAGATAAGAACTTCAGCTGTTTCTTATCATCTACAGAGCCTAAGGATATTGAAGAAGCTCTGAAGTCCACTCAATGGGTCATCGCAATGCAAGAAGAACTCAATGAATTCAACCGGAATTTAGTTTGAGAACTTGTAGATCGGCTAGACGATGCAATAGTGATTGGTTTGAAATGGATTTTCAAAAATAAGAAAGACGAAGAAGGTCACGTGGTGAGAAACAAAGCAAGGCTAGTAGCCAAAGGGTACAGTCAAGAAGAAGGAATCGACTACGATGAAACCTTTGCCCCTGTTGCAAGACTGGAAGCAATCAGGCTCTTCTTAGCCTTTGCCGCTCATAAAGGATTCAAAGTACACCAAATGGATGTGAAGTGTCCATTTCTCAATGGAGTGCTCACCGATGAATTCTATGTGGAACAACCTCGGGTTTTGAGGTTGCTGGACCAGAAAAGGTGTACAAGCTGAAGAAAGCGCTCTATGGATTGAAACAAGCTCCAAGAGCATGGTAGATACTCTTTCTGAGTATCTTGTAGAACAAGGATTCAAGAAAGGATCTGTTGACAGAACCTTGTTCACTCTGAAAGAAGTAGAAGATCTCCTACTTGTTCAAATTTATGTCGATTGATTTATGCTTAATTGTTCTAATTTTAGGGGTTTGCATGTGCATGTTTTAAGTAAAATATTTTAGAAATTGGTGCGTTTTATGGTTTGTTTTATGCTTTGCAGGAGACTTAGGTTTTTATAGATGGAAGAGTGTAATTTTGGAGATTTTGGATGAGAAACGCGTATTCTGGCGCACTCTGGTGTTCAGAGCTGAAAAGCCCGTGCGCAGAGCAGAGCAGAGAGGCTTGCCAGAGCAGAGCGTAAATGCCAGAGCATAGCTGACTTTATAGTCAGAGCTGACATCTCCAGAGCTGAACTTCCCTATCAGAGATGAAATCTCCAGAGCATAACAAAGTTGTCAGAGCAGAGCTAAATCATCAAAGCTGACTTACGCGCCAGAGTAAACTTGATAGAGCAGAGCTAGAGATCGACAGAGTCAACATATCAGAGCTGACTTTCAGCTCTGCCTTTTCAGAGCTCGCTAATGCCAGAGCTGATTTTTAGCTCTGCGCTATACTTTCCAGAGCCGAATTTCCAGAGTAGCCAATTCTCGCCAGAGTGAAGATAACTTGCAGAGCACGATCCAGATGGACTTTCCTTCCCTTGCACTATTCCATTTCCTTAATTAATAGTCCAGTTTTGCATGGCAAGTTTGACGGTGATCAGGATTGGATTGAAGTCTATAAATAGGGCCTTGTTATTCATTGTAATCATAATTCATTTTGCCCTAATCTTCGTTCCACCTTGAGAGCATTGTTCCACAAGGCAACCAAGACTTAGGCGTTTTTATTACTTTCTTAGTTTCTTCAAGTTTTCGAATTTATTGTTCTAGTTAGATTTCAATATAGTTTTGTTTTTAGTTTCCTCTTGGATTGTGATTGAGTGACAGCGATTGCACGTTCAAGGAATTTACGGTATGTCGTATTTAATTCAATTTATTTTGTTTCATCATGTTCATGCTTTGGTTTTACATTTATGCTTTCCTTTCAATTATGCAATTTCGTTTCATGCCTAGTTTTGAAGTTTTAATTCAAGTCTTTAAATTTCATAGTTTAATCGTCTTTAATTTCTTAAGTTAAATTTACTTTAAGTTGTTTAATTCTTGCCTAGGGTTTTCATAGTTTCTTGCCTAGTTTAATTTACAAGTTCAAGTTTAAATTCACGTTTAAGTTTATTTTAAAAGTTTTTAAATCAAACCTTTACTGCTTTCTTGCGATACAATTAGAAGCCGTTTAAGATCTTCCTTGAGAGACGACTTGGGTTAGCTTACACATTATAATAGATCTCGTCCTATTACGAGTCGATCTTGCGTAGCGTTTAGGTTGAGTCATCGATGACATAATCTTCGGATCCAAATCCGAACGCATGTACAAGAAGTTTGCTGATATTATGACTAATAAGTTTCAAATGTCCATGATGGGAGAAATGAATTTCTTTCTTGGACTACAAGTCAAGCAGACCACCGAAGGAATACTGATCAATCAGTCAAAGTACGCCAAGGAACTGATCGCCAAGTTCGGTATTCAGCACATGAAATCAGTCAAGATTCCAACGAACACAAACTGGAAGGTAGATCCAGGATCGGAAGAAAAATCTGTATCTTCAACCAAATACAGAGAAATCATTGGGTCATTGCTGTATTTGACTGCCATCAGACCAGATATTGCGTTTGCAGTCGGGGCTTGTGCAAGATATCAGTCAGATCTAAAGGAAGCTCATATGGATGTAAGAATTTTTTTTTTGCGATATCTCAAAGGCACACCCAATTTAGGGTTGTGGTATCCAGCTGACGACGACTTTAAGCTCACCGAATTTTCAGACTCAAATTTTGCAGGATACAAAATTGATCGCAAATCAACTTCGGGAACTTGTCAATTCCTAGGCAACAAACTCATCTCGTGGTTTTCAAATAAACAGACTTCAGTCGCCACTTCCACAACTGAAGATGAATATGTTGTTGCGGAAAGCTGTTGTTCACAACTCCTATGGCTAGTCTAACAACTGAAGGACTATGGGATCGAAGAAAAGAAAGTCCCAATCTATTGTGACAGCTCCAGTGCTATTGTAATCTCACCGAATCCAGTTCATCACACAAGAGTCGAGCATATTGAAATCCGACATCACTTCATTCGTGATCATGTGGAAAAGAAGAATGTCTCTGTTGAATGGATTCTGGCCGCAGTTCAGAGAGCAGACTTGCTGACCAAAGCTCTTCCTGAAGATAGGTTCAACGATCTTTGTGGAAGGATCGACCTCATCAACCCTGAAGAATGATGATGTGTTTGAAGAACTCAACTGCAGTTACGATGATTGTTGCTCAGCCAACTTGTGCTCTTCAACTGCTGACGTGGTAGTCAAAGAAGATGAGTTTTCATCTGAAGAGGAACTTATTCTGATAAGTCAACTAGAAACAGTGGTATCGACCGACTACAATGCTCAGTCGATCAGTAAGTATCTTCAACTTACCCTGTAAAAATCAGTTAATTCAGTTATAAGTTTTTTATTGTCTTCAAAAATCTTTCTCTAACTGATCAGTTTGTTTCAAAATCTTTAACTGATTGTTGGAAAATGAAATATCCGTGAAGGATAAGTACCTCTAAGAGGACTTTAAAATTGCTTTAACTTGTCCTGCTTCTTTACTAAAAATCTTTCCAACCTTTTGCCTCTGAAATGAAAATCTTGAGAATCTCATTGATTTGACAAAATGCAATGATATCTCTTACCTTTTGAAGCTTCCGTCCTCTGCAGTGACAGCGGGCGTGAAATTTTTCTTCAAAAATATTTTAGGCACTTTTTTTTGAAAAACTTTTTCATCTTCCTTCTTGGTAATATAGTCTATATATGTCTCGATGTCTTCACTTGGTTTCTTCATCAACTAACAACTCTCCACAGCCTTCTCTGTGAGAAATTTTCAATCTTTCAAAAGTTGCAGAAGAATTGTGTTCCGACAAAGGAGAATTCAACGACAACGAAGTCATGGAGTGGGAGAATGACGCTGGCACACTTGGTCTTCACAAGACCCTTCCACTGGATCTCAACGTCTATCCAACGTCAAGCTTGTTTCTACCCTCACTTATATCCAGTGACAAGAGTGTCTTCCATCCTAATGTCTGGCGCCAAGAAGCTTCTAAGCTTCCGAAGGTTATCAAGCTTATTTCACATATCTTGCTCACTTCCATGGCATGCAACAACAACGAGCTCTCTCTCGTTGTCTGCCGGCATTACCAGCCGCGCATGGTCCTTTCTTCAAAGACCAAGTGCCGGCAAATCGACAGTGTTAGTCCTCACGACTGTCACTGATTCGATTTTACCTTCTCACACCCTTCTCCCGTACTCTCCATCTTTCTCCATCCCCGTCCCCTCTCTCTTCTTCTTAAGCCTCTCTTTCTCCCTCTAAGACAGCCTCCTTTATCACTAAGGCAGCCTCCTTCATCTTTCCGTCCCCTCATCTTCCCAGCCTCATTCACTTCTCCGTCTCCATTCTCATCTCCTCTTCCAACTGGCGTCTTCATCTTCTGCATCTCTAGACTCATCCTCTTCTCAAATCCTCTCACGAGTTTTTGAGACTCAGAGTTGGGTACCATCTGATCATAACTTCCATCATCAGCTCTCTTTTTTATGTTGCCAAAAAAGGGAAAAGTAGAAGTCAGAGAAAAACCTTCTCAAAGGTAGTTCCCTGCATCTTCTCGAAAGACTGAAGATGGTAAAGCAAAAGGATCACCAGAAGTTTTAAGAATGATGTTCTAGTAAGACCTCAAGTCAATGAAAAATAAGTGTGAAAGGAACAAGCTTAGGAACATGAAGATGAAGATGAAGATCAAGAAGTTCAAGGCGCAGACAAGCAGACTGCTGGAGTCCATGGATTTCCCATGTGTTTTTCTTTGTGTTTTTACTCCCTTGTATGTCTTGCTCTGTACCTCAACTGATTTCTCATCAGTTGTTTTAAATGAAAAGAACTTCTCTTTGATCTCAACCTGAAGACAATGACTTTTTGTCCAGGCTCTGATTAATGTTTTTCAGTTTTGTCTTCGTTCAGTTTTCTTTAAACTGTTGTGTTCTTCCTTCAAAGTGCAAATTTTAGGTTCTATTGTTAAGGGGGAATAGTATTCACCCTATTTAATAACTTGTGCTTTGAGTTTAGTCTTTTTCTTGCTTAGAACTGTTGTGTGGTTTTGGCATCATCAAAAAGGGGGAAATTGTTGGGAACTTAATGAAATATCCTAATCCTAGTTTTGATGATACCAAAATCAATAGGTTTCAATTGTAATAGACTAGAACTGTTCGAACTCAAGTGTTTTTAGTTCAGTTGTTGTTCTGAAGACTGAAGACTGAAGACTGAAGATGCCGACTGAAGTATCAGTCGAAGGATCAGTTTCGACTGATTAATTAATGCGTGCCACGTGGATTCAGCGGATTGATAGTAAAGTCAAGTATCAGTTAAACATTCTTCCTCGGACTGAACCTCCAACGTTCAAAGGAAGCCACGCACTCCAGAAGTACAACCGCATTAAAGGCAAAGATCTCAGGATCGTCCTTTCTCTGCAGAGACCATTTATTTTGGTGATTACCTTTTCACAGATGTCGCATCTCCTGCTCTTCAAAGTAGCCGTTCTCACCAAACAAGGAACCTCGAAGATTGAAACCTCAGCCCAAGTTCAAATTACTCTCTAACGGAAGGAATCTTGAAGACCATCTCCGCCAACAGATCTATTCAAGACGTCTCCAATAAATAGCGCTCGAGGATCACTTCAATATTCACCGATTCAACAACATAAGCTGAAACGCTGCTGAAAATCGTTACTAAGCTAAACCAAGCCTCTCCAAAGTTTGAATCGAAGAAGAGAATTACAAAGCCAAAAATCAGTCGTCACTGCTGATTACATATATTCTCTTAGACCTTAGGCAGATATTGTATATCCAAAGCCTAGGTAAAACTAACTGCAGATAACTTGTTCTTTGTGGTTTAGTTGGCAAGTTTTCAAACCTCTCTTCAACCAACCGAATTGAGTGTTTGTGTCGAAAAGGAGTTCAGACAGGTGTTCTGTCTCCGTGAGGTCCTAGTGCCCAGTGTGCGCTAGGAGTGAGAAATCCAACAAAGTGTGTTGGTACTGAAGATAGGATCTTCAGTCGTCTCGGTTGTGTGCACCCGTAAGCACACGTTCAGATTTGTTGTGCACCTGTAAGCACGAGCATCGATTTGTAGTGCACCCGTAAGCACTTGCCCAGTGAAGTTGTTGGTCTGATCAACCGATCGTGGATGTAGGAAGTGTTTTTCCGAACCACGTAAAAATCTCTGTGTTATTTACAGCTTTCAGTTCTTACATTCTTACCTGCGCTCTTATCTTCTTGAACTGAAAACTGATTAATTGCAAAGAGAAACCTAACGACTGACAACGTGCTTAACTCACAGGCTATTACGAAACAAAAGTTTTCTGCTGCGTGTGTTATCAGTCTAACTGATCTATCTTCTGATAGTCAGTAAGATTCATAACATATCTCTGTTTATCAAACTCGACTGAAGCCTTACGTGTATCAGTTAAAGTCTTTGACTTAACTGATAACTCCTTACTGAAGAGTTTTCACTATCAGTCGTCAACTCTGTTTTAGTCAAAACTCTTTTCAGTAAAATATGTTGAGTCAGTTTGTGTTTGAAGTTTCGTTTTGATTCATTCGAAGAAAAATAGCCTATAGATGTATTCCCCCTACACCTATTCGAGACCCTCCGGATCCTAACAGTGGCAATACGTGGCAATACGTGGTGCCAACGTGTTTTATTAATGCCAAATCACCCTATACGACGTCAGTTTTGTCTTGGGAAATTTTAAAAGGAGGTAAGAATATGAGCGGTCATCCTCCCATTGCAAAGATAATACGCAGAAGATAAGGGAGGAAAGTTAAATCGAAGTTGCGTGTTTCTGGGTGATCGTCGACGACGTTCGAAGGGTTTAGGGACGGTCGAAACACAGTAATGGCAGAAAGGTGTGTCGTCGACGCCAAAATCACGGCAGTCAACGGACAGTCGGTCGAAACACAGTAATGACAGAAAGGTGTGTCCTCAATACATCAATTTCTTCATCTACCATATCTCTTTCACGTCAGAACGGATTGGCCGGCGTCCTCGACGTCAAAATCACGGCAGTCGACGAGTATTTACATATCTTCTCTTAATTTCTCTCCAAATCAGTATTTTGTGGTTGAGCTGGCGAAAGAGCGATTCAACCCCATCAATAGCTAGCGAATTCTTCAATTAAAGTAAAAGCACAATAAATTATCTTCAATCCTTGCAAGATTTCGTATATTCGTGAGATTTGTTGAACGAGGGTTGACTTCGTTTTTGCCCTAATTTTAATTGAGGAAGAACAACCAAAAAACGACGTCGTTTGTGTACAATAGATACTACGTCATTTTATTAAGTTTCCGGCGTGTCCACGTCAGTTAATTTCGATTTCACGTGTGCTCGAATTTGGCTAGAAAATCCGTCATGAAAAAATTAGAAAAAATTAATAATTAAGAATTTTTTGTGAGAAGTTCAAATATTGAGGTAAAAAATAGAAAATAACTATAGTTTAAGGA
Organism: Salvia miltiorrhiza; assembly: GCF_028751815.1. Lineage (NCBI taxonomy): Eukaryota > Viridiplantae > Streptophyta > Magnoliopsida > Lamiales > Lamiaceae > Salvia > Salvia miltiorrhiza. Next base: position 11,436,910 of record NC_080388.1, read on the forward strand.
GTTTGAGCGAGAATTAACCCTATTTATAATAATGAAATATAGAAGCGATGGAAATCCAGTCTCCGATTTCAACCCCCAAACTTTGGATTTTCAGCTACACACGTCTTCGAGAATCGAGAAAGCGTCAACCCGACAATTGTATATTGAATTCAACCCACCAAACCAATTCCAGAAAATTCACTCCATTTTCTCCTTGTTTCCTTTCCTCCCTTAATCTGCAAGCATTTTGTGTGCATGATTTGCACACATTGGGACTTGAGCAGCAGAAACAGACATGGCTCTGAATGCCGCACCAGTCTTGGTGTATTACGCTAACTCGGCGGCCATCCCTGTTCTTCACGGTGGACGACCTAAGTTCTCGAATTCGAGATTTCAAAGGGAATTAGAGTGTTTGTGTCAGAGGGCAGTGGCACCAGTGGAAGATGAGAGTCCCTCAGCTCGCTATGTTGCTCAAAGGGACTTGAATTCTCTCCCAAGTGAGTCACCCGACGCAATTAGTATCTTGATTAATCGGTCAATTGCTAGTGATTTTGATCGGTTCTCGTACAAGACGATTCCTGATATTTGAAAATTCCAGAATTCGCACGTATTTAAAACGAAAGGTCGAGTATTTATTTAAGAACATTTGTAGGTTTTGTTTGAAGTCCAACAACAATAAAAGTATTCCTGAAATTTATATTCTGGTTGTAATTGAAGATAGTGCTACCTTGTACTTAATTGGAGTGGCGTATGAGTGGTTTGCAAACTATGATCATTCTGCAGCCTATGCCTTAAAAATTATGATACAGTTTTCGTTATTGGGTAGGCTAAATGTGGTTTTTGTAGAATTTGGTTTATGCTTGAATACATCGAGAATTATGTGAAATGTAGGATAAATCACATTCAAGATTTGATGAAATGGTGCCCTAAGAATGGGTTACTCCACATACATTTAGGGTCCGTTTACTTTTGAGAATTAGCCTAGATAGATAAAAATAGTATAGGCTAATCCATTGTTTACTAAGACAGATTGGAACTTCGGGATTGATAATTTCTATCATTTGAGCTAATTTTGTTTGATTCATATCCCATTGAAATGGTGGGATTGGAGAAATCCTAGTAATGAGGATAAAATGAATTTTACCAATCATGAAAAGTAATTGCTCCTTTATGTAACCATATTCAGGCTAATTCAGTTCTCTTCATATATTTTTTTTGCTAATAATATTTTAAATGCAGAGCCATTGTCAGCAACATATTTTTCTTCTTCCTCTAGTGATGGTAAGAAGGTCCGTGTTGCATATCAGGTATATGATCTTGATTCTGTGTAGTAAGATATTAAGATGGCTAGTCTTTTAGCCTATTTCTCTTAATGCTTATTGTATTGCCTCATCTAGGGGGTTCCAGGATGCTTATAGCGAGGCTGCTGCTTTAAAAGCATATCCAAAATGTGAGACTGTTCCATGTGACCACTTTGAGGCTGCATTCAAGGTTCTAACATTTCCGTAAGAAGTTTTTTCTTTTGTTGGCGATTTTATTTTTATAACCTTTAGTTGATTTCTATTTCACAGGCAGTTGAGTTGTGGTTAGCAGACAAAGCAGTACTTCCCATCGAGAATTCAGTTGGAGGGAGCATCCATCGTAACTATGACTTACTTCTTCGCCATAGACTTCACATTGTTGGGGAAGTTCAGTTAATTGTCAATCACTGCCTTCTAGGATTGCCGGGGGTTAGGAAGGAGGAGCTGAAGAGTGTATTAAGCCATCCACAGGTGATCATTTGTTCTGTATCTCTTCCACATGAGTGTGCATCAGACTCAAGAGTACTTTATTCTCTGAGTTTGTTTACTAATAGAGATACAGTAGCGATGATACACTTGGCCTGCTATTTCGTTGAGATATACCAATTTCTATGTGTTTTTAAATTGCTCAAATATGCAATGAGAGTCTATACAGAAAAGCTAGATATATATGAAGGTTCAAAACTGTTAGGTGTAATTTTTGGTCTGGATTTTATGTAAGAAATATAATGTTTGTAGTAGGTAGATGATTACTTACTTGATGGCATATATTCTGTCATTCTCTGTATATATTTCAGTATTCTATCATATACAATTATATTTATCACTTTCAAATTGTTATATTCATAAGAACTGTAGATTACAACTTTAATTATCACAGTTATGAAGATGCAAGTGGTGTGTGGTAGGCATAAGTGTATGGGATTTATTGAAACATGATTGCTTCTTGGATTCCTTAAGCTAGTGGTGGATGTTGGGGGTTCTCAAAATATATTACATATTTCTGGAAAGGGAAAAGAAAGGTCTAGGTAGATAGAAAACTAGCAAGTAAGCTGAAACGCTGAGAAAAATAAACTCAACTATAAGCCTCTTACGTTTCTTATAATCTAAAGAAGGCAAGTCTGGTGCTTGTGCCATGCAATGAACTCGCTGATTCTGTATTTCATGATTTACAATATGCTCTATCTTTCATCTGTTGTACTAAATGCCTGAAAAACAGTAAATTTCGGTGGTGGTTTCAGGCACTTGATCAGTGTGAGGTTTTCCTGAATGAATTGGGTGTAACCAGAGTAACTGCGGATGATCCTGCTCATGCCGCTCAGGTATTATTTTGAACGTCAATTTCCTTTTACATCTTTCTTTGTCTCACCTTAACACCAGGGACAGATTGTAGTCTGTGAAGGTGTGAGAGAGACTGGAGCAGTTGCAAGCACTCGAGCTGCAGAAATATATGGACTTGATGTTCTTGCTGAAGGAATACAGGTGAGTTTTACCATCCTCTGCCATTTTCTTTCCCGTCTTTCTGCATTGCTTTTCAAAGGCTGCAGTAGGAATCTTATGTGTAGAATTTGGTACATGCCTGAATGGAAAACCTAAGCTTCAGGAGAAAAAAATAATAAAATGATTAAGGTCGATGGCTCCTAGCTGATCAGCTTAACTATTTTTTCATTTGAAGTGCATTCGTAGAGTGCAAGGGTTCATATTCCTAAGTGATCTAACTTCACTTGTGGACCCCTATAGTAGAGAACATAACTGCAATATTGCAACTTTTACTCTTTTACTTGTAGGACGTAATTAGTTACTCCCTCCGTCCCGTAAGAGTGTATCACATATGGGACGGCGCGGGTTTTAAGAAAAAGTTGATAGTTAATGTGTTGAGTGGAAATGAGTGGTTGTGGTTGAATTGATTGTGGGGTTGTGTAAAAATGAGTGGTTGTGGTTAAAAAGAGAAGTGGGCCTATAACCCAAAATGGAAGTGATACACTCTTTTGGGACGGACGAAAATGGAAAATGTGATACACTCTTACGGGACAGAGGGAGTATAACTTATTCTGACATTGTTCTTCATGTGTCCTATTTCTGCCTTTGTATTTCCTTAAAAAGTAAGTAGCACCAAAAGAATATCTTATATCGATATTTCTCTGACACAAAGTCTTTTATTTTATTGAATAATTGTGTAAGGACATGTTCTGGTAGATGATATTGAAAACTACCTTGAGGATTCCTCAAGGTAGTTTTCAAGCCATACTGGAAGATGAGAATGGGCTAAAGCATAGCCTTATCTTAATATGTAGGTTTACCACGTGCACTTTCATTTCCGAAACTTTTCCTGATCTGTTTTCTAACTTTGCTTAGGTAAAAAGAGAATTATAATTGTATGTCAAGTTTTTCTTCATTAATTTAGTTGAATTTCAACCTAACAGGATGATTCTGACAACATTACCCGTTTTCTGATACTTGCAAGGGAACCTATAATCCCAGGAACAGCTAGACCTCATAAGGTATTTCTCTTTTAATATGGCTCAATTATCGCTATATGTTATAATGACTCTATCCTCTTTTTCTAGACTAGCATTGTCTTCAGTCTGGAGGAGGGCCCTGGAATTTTGTTCAAGGCATTGGCAGTGTTTGCTCTAAGGGGCATTAATTTGTCAAAGGTAATTTTATATGACAGCTTGGGGTCATTTGTTCCTTTTCATGATTATTAACATTTTGTAACTGATTTTTCAATATGGAATTAAACTATAGATTGAGAGTCGACCACAAAGAAGGCGGCCTTTGAGGGTTGTTGACGACTCTAACAAGGGAAGCGCCACGTGAGTATCTTTATTTCTTAACTAATAATTTTCATGTGGAGTGAGATCCCCCATGCTTAAGCTATATATTGATTGAAACCTATTTAACCGTGAAGCATATAAATAAAGTAAAGCTATAAAGAAAAAGATCTGAAGACCAATCCTCTATATTATGGCATATAAGAACGGGCTTAGAATTGAAAGTTTACCGCTAGAATACACAGTTGATCAATTTTGTTAGGTGCGTGATAATAAATTTGCTTGTAAGTAACTTTCTCCTCCTCAATGATTGATGTCAGAATGCTCATTTGGCAGTCGAATTTCTATATCTCATTCTTGAAGTAGCTATTATCAAGTGGGAGGCATGAATTTGCTCTTGTTTGTGATTTTGTGATGTTCCCCTTTTGTGTTATTCCTTTTCCTGTTCTGCCATGTAAAGTGTAAACATATATCATTTGTTTTTTTTCTATAAAAATATAAGCTTGCACAATGCTCTGAATTTCCACATTGTTGATCTATATTGGCAAATAGAAAATTAGAAATACAAGTTCCCAGATTGTAATATTCCGCTTGTTCCCTGAGATTTGGTAAAAAAAAAATTGAAAGACTATAAAGAATGCTGATAAATGTTTTAATTTGTTCGGTGACTTTTACTTCCGACGGCCTAGTATACTTTGCTATTAAATTATTAATCTAAATGGTCTGCTGTTAGTACATAGATTTAACAAAATGCCACCTGCAGATACTTCGATTACCTCTTTCACATAGATTTTGAAGCTTCTATGGCGGAGCCCCGTGCCCAATTTGCTCTGGGACATCTCCAAGTAAGCATTTCCTTTTCCTTTACTGTTTGCAACCTCTTAGCACAATTTCCACTTGAGCAAAGTAACATTTTCCCTGCCTATATTGTGGTTGCATGAATGTGCACAAGCTGGAGTTCTTGGCTATATATATTTTGTATGCAATGTTTACAAGTGCAATAAAGCATTTTCCTATTTTGTTGCTTCACAGGAGTTTGCAAGGTTCCTCCGAGTCCTTGGATGTTATCCTGTTGATACACTTCCATGAATGAATATGTATCTTGCCATTGTGAATGAGCTTAACTTCTGAATTCGGATGAACGGAAAAGTCTCTGTCAGAGTCCTGTAGATGCAGGGACCAAGAAAGACTCGCTTGATCCTGTGAAATGTTCGTATGGTTGAAAGTGTATTATCTGGCAGGTATCTCATATCACCTGACCTTTCAGGGCATATGCTATCTTCAATCCCATAGACTGAAACTGTGAGATTTTTGGTTTTATAGAATGTATTGGCCTTGTAAATGCTGCATAAAATGTAGTCATATAGTAGTGTAATATCATTGATTATGTGAATGTGAATGTGAATGTGAATGTGAATGTGAATGTGAATGTGAATGTGCATGTGCATGTGTGTTTTTGTAAATACATTAGATTTATATTATGCCACAAATTTCATAGGGCCCTTTTTGTTTAGCTATGGCATGGCGTATTGCTTGATCTTTTGCCTTTGGAAGTAATAGCCTACTTTTGAAGTTCTTAAGTTTTTGTTTTTTTGAGCACCTGAAGTTCTTAATTTGACTTTTTCTTTTACATTTGTTTTCCTTTAGTTCCCATTATAGAAGTTTGAGACGTCCTCCCAATATTAAATTGGTGTTTTGTTGAATAATGTTTCTTCCACGATAACAAGTATACGTCACATTTATAGTTTCATTCCATTTTTTGTTCTTTTTTCAAGTATCACCTTTTCATCAAGCATGAAAACGAATTTTCTAGGGATCAAATATATTAGGGCAATTTGTTGTTGGTACTAAAAGAAAAGAGGTGGTCTTATGTACAATCGGATGTATCATATAATTGGGTTGCACTTGCACTTAGGCTCTGACCTGCACCCTGACCCAAACTCGTATCCTGACCCAAACCGTATAAATAACATTGTTCTGGATGCGGATCAATTCGGTTGTATGGTACACCCGATTGTATCCATGTTTTTGTGAACAGGAAAATGTGGACCAATAAAATCTATTTTTTAGCGTTTTAAAATATAACAACTGTCGTGTAAATGGATTTAAGAGATTGTTCCTGCTGTTTATGGGTTAGATGCTAATAGTTCTCCTGGTCCGGATGAATTCTTTGGGAGGTTCTATCATTCCTACTGGTAGGTGATTAAGGATGATATTGTTAAGGCGGTCTGTGCTTTTTTCATGAAGAGTTACCTTCCTTCTGGATACAATTTTAGCACTTTAGCGCTCATTCCTAAGGATGTCAATCCAGCTCGAAGCCCGTGGGTTGGCCCGATTAACTCGTCAATCCGAGAGGGTGGATTAGGGTTGAAAATTTTCAACCGGATAAAAATTAAACCCGACTAGCCCATAATCGAATAGCCCGACACCCAATAGGGCCAACTAACTCGATGGGCTAGTCCGAAACCCGAATACTTAACATAAAATATTTAGATATAAAAATTAAAAAATGATAAAATATTATAAAGTCTCATCATTTCATTTCTCTGTATTTTTAATACAATACTTAACATGAAATATTTAGATATAAAAATTAAAAAATAATACTTTTTTAATATAGGGCAAATATCATGAAAACCCCTGAAGTTTATATCCACTTTATCAAAAATACCCTGAAACTTTTGAAATGTTCTCTAAACCCTCAAACTATCAAGTTTTTATCAAATATCCCACATCTATTTTTCGGTAACCAGAAACATAATGTGACTACTGGTAGGGATGTCAATGCAGCCCGAAACCCGTGGGCCGACCCGAATAACCCGACAAAATTAGAGGGTTAGGGTTGAAAAATCGCAACCCGAAAAAACCTCCAGCCCGATTAGCCCGCACCCGACTAACCCGGAACCCGATAGGGCTAGCCTGAAAACCCGGTGGGCTGACGGAATTGTGACTGATGCATCCAATTACAACTTCTGCTATGTTTAGATCTATGGTATTTGCTTAAATATATATATGTAGCCTCATTAAAAAAGTAAAATTAATTAGTTAGAATATATATGTGTGTGTGTGTGCAATCTCATTAAAAAAAGTGAAATTTATTACAGATTTTTTGTAGAAATTGATTATTAGTATCTAATTAATTAGAAATTAATTATTAATTAGTATCTCATTTTAAAGTGATACCAATTTTTTTTTTTCTGTCAATGAGACGTGCATGACAAATCCACTAATTATTCAGTAATAATCCAGATTGATTCTAGTGCATTGATACATGTTAAATTTTATTATCTAATTTTAATATAATTTTGTTTATGTAATCTTGAATATCTTATATTCTTGCATTTCATGCTTTGCTATATAATTTATATCTTTAATATCTATGTATATTTTATACATTTGATGTGTGTATTTTAGCTACTTAGTTTAGTGTGCGTTTCGGCTTGGTTTTATGTGATTTTGCATGGTTTGCAATGCTTTGGCGCAGGAATTCGAGGAATTGGAGATGGAGCTTGGAGATAGAAGGAATTAGAGAAAAGCAAGCTTTTGATGGAGATTGGTGTGGAAATTGAAGATAGTTAGAGATTTGGGCTTTGAAAATATTTATCTTGTAATTTATTTAAGCCAAATACTCTTTTAATTAAGTTTTTGGGCTTTAGTTATTTGGGAAGGGCCGAAACCCATAAACTCTAGGGTACTCGGCCACTTTAGGGTTTGATCCCTTGTATTTTAATTTAATGAGGACTCTTAGTTTTGATAGGAGCCGCAACTTTAGACTTAGGATAGATATAGTTGACTTTAATTAGAATTGACATCACATTTTTATTTCTCTTAGTTTGCAGACGAATTTTTTAGTTAATGCATGCAAAGTTTTAGTTTAATATATTGCTTGTTTTCTAGCTTTGGATTTTGGAGCAATTGCGGGTGAACATCTTTGGAGAAAGAAACTTGGCGGCGGCAGTGAAGCTTTCGTAGGAACAGTGCATAGATTTATTTTCCTTTTAGTGAAGACAGTTCTGGTGGCATCGGTTATCGTGGATTTTAATTCTCGGTGATAAGTTTCTATTTTATTTTAATTTATTAGATTATTTTTTATGTTTGATTTTATTTATTTGATTGTTCTAGTTTTAATTATGAGTAGCTAATTCTTTAATTCGGCGAGAATAATGAAACACTAATTTATCAATCTGTGAGACCTAATTGGTTTTAAAATTGGTTCCTATTGATTTCGATTTATTCCTAGGGTTTAAAGATAATTCTGATTTTATTTAAGCCTGATCAACTTAAGTTTAATTGGATTACAGTCAATTAGTTCCTGCCAATCCGTAATTGTTGGAATTGGACTAATTAGTGATACAACTACCGTGTTCGTAGGGGGAATTAATTGGTATATTAATTATTACTAGCGTCTCTAGGATAATTGGTATAAATTGGGTTCCTTTATCTTAATGCTATTAGAATATTAAATCTAGGTCTGGCGTCTCCAGCTAGGTTATATTTTAATAAGGGAAATAAGCAGGTCTGGCGTCTCCAGCTGTTTATCGACACAGTAAGTAGGAATTGGGGTACGTCCGTTGCGTTTCACGGTATCCTATAACTGGTTGGTTGATAGGGATTGATTAATTATTGCGTCGAGGATCAGAGCTGTGAATTAGTGTGGATTTATTCGAGCCGAGTTACCTTTTTATTGATTTATTTCGAGAGTTATTTTATTTGATTTAATTTGCTTTTTAGTTGATAATTATTTTCTCAAAATTAAGGCGTGGTGGCATCACCAAAATTATAGATTTTAGGGGATTGAATGATTTTACCTGCTCTCTGTGGGATCGACCCTGCTTACCATTATACTAATTTATTTTGGTAATTCCGCAGGAATTATTTGGTGGTATACGACGTCCACCAAATTGGCGCCGTTGCCGGGGAGCGGTGTTAATTAATTCTTTTCCCTTTGTCTATTTTTTTTTTCTTTGTTTATGAGCAGATCGTCCAAGCCGAACCTCCTCTACGATAGTGAAATTGAGAAGACCGCAAAGAAGCTAAGGAAAGAGGCGGAGGCGAGGAAGCTACTGGATCTGCTGGATTCATAGTCCGACCTTTCGGTTCGAACGGAGCAGTTCGTCGAGGAGAAGCCCGGTGCTGTAGCTGCTGACGAGGTTCTGTTTGCCCAAACAGACCACGACTCAGAGACAGAATCAGACTTTGAAGAAGAAACCGACTCAATTTTGATTGCAAGTACTGAGAGTGACATGGCTGACGATCCGAGACTGTGCGATCTCTCCAGCCACGAAGCTGATGACCCCCCAACTCCGATCCGGATGCCGGCGGCTGCTACTGCTATAGAAATTAAGCTTGGATTGCTTAATGTTCTTCCTAAGTACTACGGGAAGAAAGGAGAAGATCCATATAATTTCCTGAGCGAATTCATCAAGATCTGCAAGGTACAGAAGCGCCCCACTGATGTAACGGAGGAACACTTCAGATTAGCTGCTTTTCCCTTCACCATGACAGCAGAGGCGAACTCTTGGTTCGCAAGTCTCCCACCGTATTCTATCACTACATGGGCGGAAATGAAAAGGCTATTCCTGGAGCACTTTTTCCCTCCCACCAAGACGAACGCGCTAAAGAAGGAGATCAGTGGTGCAAAGCAGGAGTATGATGAATCGTTAAGCACATACTGGACTCGATTTAGGAGGTTGGTGGATAGCTGTCCAAACCATAAGTTTTCAGAGGGGGATTTGCTGCAGTATTTCTACCAAGGGATGACGGTAGATACTAAAAATCTGGTGAATTCATCGAGTGGAGGAGCATTTTCTCAGAACACTGTGAGTGAAGCTAAGAGGTTGATTCAGCACTTGGTGGAAGCCACAAGAGAGTATGAGGAGCCGCGTATCAAATTGCTCAAGAAAGCCGCTCAAGCAAGTTCCTCTCACTTTGAGGATAAGTTTGAAGAAATGATGGGAAGGATAGAGAAGATGTTGAGCACTGTGGTGGAAAAAGTGGCAAGTCCTGGACAACCTATGGAGAAATTATGTGGAACGTGTGGAAGTTTTGGCCACACGAGCTTGCAATGCACCGGGGGTGAGGAAGAATATCAAGCACAAGCGAATTCTTCTCACAATTTTTACAGCTGCGACGCGCCACTGCCCCATTTGCCCAAACGGGACCGCTACTCGAATAATCAAAATGCACCATGGAGAAACCATCCTAACTTTTGTTGGGGGGATCCGGATCAGAGGCAACCGCAGCAGCAACATCAGCCACAACAGCAGAACTACTGTCCTCCACATCAAAGGACAGGGTACCAAGCACCACAAGTTCAACAATCTGTTCCGGAAAAGCAAGGCAAGTCACTCGAGGAGATGATGGCGGACTTAATTGGTAATCAACAATTTTTGCAGAATAATGTGCAACAACTCCAACAATCCCAAGCCGAGCAGAAGGTGCAAATTGAAGGGCTGGCCCGTCAGATGTCTCAGCTTGCGACATCCGTGAATCAACTCAAGGGCCATCAAGGCAAATTGCCATCGCAAGTCCAATTGAATCCGAGGGAGAACGTTAGTATGATTACTTTGAGGAGTGGCAAGGAGTTGAATGAGCCGACAATCCAGAATACAATGAGTGGCTTGAGCAAGGATTTTGGAGCAGAATCGCAGCTACAACAATTAAAAAATTCTGGAGAGGAAATCGATTCTGCAATCCAGAATGCAGATCAGTCCGGTTTGGCCAAACAGAACGGTGACCTGGCAGCTGTGCAGAAAGGAAAAAAGGAAGAACACAAATTGGTTGAGGGTGAGCAGTCTAAGGTTCATAAACCTTTGAGTCTACATGATCCCGAGATCGAGATACCTGTTCCCTTTCCTAGGAGGTTAGCAAAGAAGAAGCCGAAGGAAGAGCTAATGGATTTCATGAAGATATTTGGAAAGTTGGAGATTAATCTTCCTTTCCTCCAAGCACTCAAACTCCCTCATCTGAGCAAGTTTTTGAAGGACTTCATCGATGGAAAGTCTAAGAAATCTGGAAAGATTGTGATGGGCGAGAACGTGTCAGCAGTGATACGAAAAGAGTTGCCGCCCAAATGCAAGGATCCAGGTATGTTTTCTCTGCCATGTTACATCGGTGATACTAAGATTGAGCATGCTATGTGTGATCTAGGAGCTTCTATTAATGTCATGCCTTTAGCTGTTTATAATAGTTTAAATGGTGTGAAGTTGGTAGATACTAAAGTTGTGATTCAGTTAGCCGATGGATCATGTGTGCACCCTGAAGGTTTGCTTGAAAATGTCCTTGTGAAAGTGAATAATTTTGTTTATCCTGCTGATTTCTATGTGGTGAAAATGAGTGGTATGCAGTGGAAGGAGTCAGCTGGTGTTCTGTTAGGTCGTCCTTTCTTAAGGACCACTAGGGCAGTCATTGATGTTTATAGTGGTACTATTTGTTTGGATTATCATGGCGAAAAGTTTACTTTCAACATTGATGATACCATGAAAAGTCCTCATGCTGTTGAAACTGTTTGTGCCACTAATGTTACTGACCCTTTTGTCCAAGAACATCTTGAGACTAAATCTGTGCAGGACAAATTTCTTCATGTTGACCCGAAACTCGCAGGTTTTGGACATACGGACTGTTTGCCCAAACGGAAGCCACCCGACAGAAGTCTACATTTTGATGTGGAACCACCCGACTTAAAAGATAAGTGTGTGGAGGAGCTTCGTCTTGAAGCTTATGACGCCGCGATATGGTATAAGGATCGCACCAAGATGTGGCACGACAAGAACTTGCAAGGAAATACATTTACAGTCGGCCAAAAGGTACTTTTGTTCCAGTCAAAGCTGCGGTTGATGACCGAAAAATTGAAGACAAAGTGGATTGGCCCCTTTGTGATACAGTCTGTTTGCCCAGACGGGGCGTTTGAGATTCGCAGTTTAGACACGGCTAAGATATTCACCGTGAACAGACAACGTTTGAAGCCGTACTATGATGCCTCTTCTTTGGTTCTAGCGGAGTCTGTTTCGCTGCTGCTTTCGGGCACGTTTTGAGCACTTGAGCAGTCGAGCCAACGACGTTAAATAATGGCGCTTATCGGGAGGCAACCCGACTTTCTTCCCTTTTAATTTTCCATTTTGTTCTTCTTTTCTTTAATTCTCGTTTTTTGTTTAGTTTTTTTTAAGTTTCTTAGTTTCCATTCCTTAGTTTTAATATTTTTGTTATGTTTCAGTTTAAAAAAAAAAAAAAAAAGATCGATGGGAACGTGGCAGCCCTACAGGAGAGCATTGCGAACTTGAGCGCCACCATTCGACAAGAGATGCGGCGGCGGCGCACACGGTGACTTCCTTCCTTTTCTTGTCTTGTTTCGTGTTTTGTCTCTTGTCTTGTTTTTTTGTTTTTTTGTTTTTTTTGTTTTTTTTTTCTTTAAGTTGTGTGTTTCGTTTGCTCCTTTGCTTATGCTTTGTTTTGTTTGCTTGAGGGCAAGCAAAATCTAAGTGTGAGGGGGGCGTCTTTGAGTTTGTATTCTGTTGAGTCCGTTTTTTTATGTCGTTTTGTGTGTCTTGAGCTTTGTGATTGTTGAAGTATTAGTGATAAGCATGCTGCCCGGTTGAGTTGTGTGATGAACTTGAGAATTGGGATTTGGTGATTGAAAATTTTGTGTTTTTATTGGATGACATTTGGGATGACAAATAAGAGCAACAATGAGTAAAAAGCCACATATATGTGAGAATTGAGCTTATTAGAGTAGAGCACTCTCTACTAATTTTCTTTTTGAGTGGTTTTGTTGTTCATGAAGTTGTGATATGTTGTGAGTCATTGGTGATGCATGATAGAAGGCACTAGGGTAGCCTTTTGGCCTGCTTTTGAATTCCCACCTGAACATTATTCCCTAGTGAGCCCTTTGAAGCCTTGACCATGTTCTTTCTTATTAGTCACTAAATAATTAAGCCAAGGCCTTTTTTGGACTATCTCTTTGGCCCAGTGATGCATGTCTAATTCTGAACTTCATTCCATTAATTACTAGAGAAAGTTAAGCTGTGTTTACATGTGCCGTTTGCCCAAACTGCTGTCCTGTGTAAAATGATAAGGATCTGTGATCCGTTTGGCCAAACAGTGACATTGATCAGTTAAGTTTTTGGGATGGAAGCAGTTTTCGGAGACGATTTGTGGGGATATTTTGTAGATGATGATTGCATATTGATTGAGGATATAAAAAAGAAGGGTGCTGCAAAAAAAAAAAAAAAAAAAAAGAAAAAGAAAAAAAAAAGAAAAGAAAAGAAAAATCGAGAAAAAAAGAAAAAAACAAAGAAAGAGAAAAAAGATGTTGCACCAGTTGGAGTTGAGCATGTAGTATCATTATTATTATTGGAGTTTTTCCCCAAGTTTAGTTGCGCTCTTTCTTTCTCTATGAACTTGAAATTGTGGATGATGGTTTGGATTAGATGTGCGCACTTTGAGTTTCAATGATTGAGCTTAGGACCCCTAGGATCTTGCCAACATCATGAATGGTCCTTAGCCCCATTACAACCAATGAGAAAAGACCTTTTTGACTTACTATGTGACCACGACATATCACGATCGATTGGATCTTCCTTCTTGAGTGTGAATTTCCAATACATCTTTGAGAGAAGAGTGAATCTTGAGAGGAATTTGTTGTTGCTTAATTTGGACTGGATAGACAATAAAAACACTTGTTTGATATCTCCTCTTCTTGATTCGAGAGTTGAGAATCAATTGTGAGTTGCATGGTTTGATTTGGCAGTAGGTCTTGTTGCTAGTGTTTAATGATTCTTTGGCTGCAGTTTTCTGTTTAGTTTGTCGTTGTAGTGTCCTCGTCTTTTCTGTTTGGTTTTGTGTCCGTTGTTCGTTCTTTGCTTTAGAGTTTTAGTGTCGTGTCAAGGAAGGAAGTTGACTCTAGTGGCTGATTTTCACAATTGAATTCTTCTTTTATGTCATACTTGAGGACAAGTATGATCTAAGTGTGAGGAGATTTGATGTGTGTATTTTAGCTACTTAGTTTAGTGTGCGTTTCGGCTTGGTTTTATGTGATTTTGCATGGTTTGCAATGCTTTGGCGCAGGAATTCGAGGAATTGGAGATGGAGCTTGGAGATAGAAGGAATTAGAGAAAAGCAAGCTTTTGATGGAGATTGGTGTGGAAATTGAAGATAGTTAGAGATTTGGGCTTTGAAAATATTTATCTTGTAATTTATTTAAGCCAAATACTCTTTTAATTAAGTTTTTGGGCTTTAGTTATTTGGGAAGGGCCGAAACCCATAAACTCTAGGGTACTCGGCCACTTTAGGGTTTGATCCCTTGTATTTTAATTTAATGAGGACTCTTAGTTTTGATAGGAGCCGCAACTTTAGACTTAGGATAGATATAGTTGACTTTAATTAGAATTGACATCACATTTTTATTTCTCTTAGTTTGCAGACGAATTTTTTAGTTAATGCATGCAAAGTTTTAGTTTAATATATTGCTTGTTTTCTAGCTTTGGATTTTGGAGCAATTGCGGGTGAACATCTTTGGAGAAAGAAACTTGGCGGCGGCAGTGAAGCTTTCGTAGGAACAGTGCATAGATTTATTTTCCTTTTAGTGAAGACAGTTCTGGTGGCATCGGTTATCGTGGATTTTAATTCTCGGTGATAAGTTTCTATTTTATTTTAATTTATTAGATTATTTTTTATGTTTGATTTTATTTATTTGATTGTTCTAGTTTTAATTATGAGTAGCTAATTCTTTAATTCGGCGAGAATAATGAAACACTAATTTATCAATCTGTGAGACCTAATTGGTTTTAAAATTGGTTCCTATTGATTTCGATTTATTCCTAGGGTTTAAAGATAATTCTGATTTTATTTAAGCCTGATCAACTTAAGTTTAATTGGATTACAGTCAATTAGTTCCTGCCAATCCGTAATTGTTGGAATTGGACTAATTAGTGATACAACTACCGTGTTCGTAGGGGGAATTAATTGGTATATTAATTATTACTAGCGTCTCTAGGATAATTGGTATAAATTGGGTTCCTTTATCTTAATGCTATTAGAATATTAAATCTAGGTCTGGCGTCTCCAGCTAGGTTATATTTTAATAAGGGAAATAAGCAGGTCTGGCGTCTCCAGCTGTTTATCGACACAGTAAGTAGGAATTGGGGTACGTCCGTTGCGTTTCACGGTATCCTATAACTGGTTGGTTGATAGGGATTGATTAATTATTGCGTCGAGGATCAGAGCTGTGAATTAGTGTGGATTTATTCGAGCCGAGTTACCTTTTTATTGATTTATTTCGAGAGTTATTTTATTTGATTTAATTTGCTTTTTAGTTGATAATTATTTTCTCAAAATTAAGGCGTGGTGGCATCACCAAAATTATAGATTTTAGGGGATTGAATGATTTTACCTGCTCTCTGTGGGATCGACCCTGCTTACCATTATACTAATTTATTTTGGTAATTCCGCAGGAATTATTTGGTGGTATACGACGTCCACCAACATTATACATTAGATCATTAGGAATAATAAAATATAAATGATAATTTTATTTTTACGCCTTTAACCTGATTAGCCCGATGGGCTAGCCCGAAACCCGAAAGTTTAGGGTTAGGGTTGAAGATTTACAACCCGAAAAAACCTCCAACCCGATTAGCCCGCACCCGACTAACCCGGAACCCGATAGGGCTAGCCCGAAAACCCGGTGGACTGGCCCGATTGACATCCCTAACTACTGGCTCGTCGGATACCACAATATAATTTATATTCTATTTTTTTTAAATGACATGGAAAAGCGATTTCGTTTCGTACCAATTTCTATCGTGTTTATCATTAATTTTAGGTTATTAGCGAAATTTTCAAACACAATAAGAGTGAATTTTAAATTTCAGAGTGAATTATTTTAAATGATGTCGTTTTTACCATTGCATTTAAAAAAAAAAATAGAATATAAATTACATTGTGGCATCCAACGAGCCACATCACGTTTTTGGTGACCGAAAAATAGATGCGGGATATATTTGATAAAAACCTTATAGTTTGAGGGTTTAGAGAACAGTTTCAGCGTATTTTTGATAAAGTAGATATACTTCAGGGATTTTCATGATATTTACCCTTTATATATATATATATATATACACATATATATATATATAATAAAACACCCAAGAGTGAGGGGTTAGATTGACCCCCAACTAGTAAATAAATCAAATCAACTAGCATCTCATACATGACGCTGCCCAAAACGTTGCATATTTATATCTTTATTATGTAAGTCGATGTTGAAATTTTACATATTTATGCGTGTATTTATTTATTACAAATATAATATTATCAATAGAAATATATTAGTTAATTTTTTAAAAAATAAAATTTTGAGCTCGACTAACCAGATGGGCTAGCCCGAAACCCGAACATTTAGGGTTATGGTTGAAAGTTTCTAACCCAAATTTTTTTTCAAACCATTTAACCCGTAAATTGATAGGGCTAGCCCAAAATGCGGTGGGTTAGCCCGATTGACATTCCTACTCATTCCTAAGAAGGACAACGTGACAATAGTGGCTGATCTCAGGCCTATTATTCTTTCAATTTTCTTTGTTTAAGATTGTCTCTAAAGTTCTGGCTTGCGGTTGAGCCGGGTGGCAGCTAAGCATGTGTCCTCTAATAAGTTGGTTTCATTGGGGGGTGGTCTATCTATGATTGCATTATGCTGGGCTCTGAGGGCTTTAATTGCATGAAGAGGACGAACGGGGGCTCTAATATGGTGTGTAAGATTGATAAACACAAGGCTTTTGGCATCAGTCGCTGGGATTTCATCTATTAGCTCCTCAGGGCCAATCGTTATCACGAGAGATTCATCCAGTAGATTTGACTATTTTCAGTTCTACCAAGATTTCGGTTATCTATAATGGTCAGCTTAGTGGTATTTTGCTTGCTCTAGAGGCATCCGATAGGGCGATCCGCTTTCGCGTATTCTCTTTGGCATCGCGGAGGATGTATTGAGTCACTTGCTCTTCAATTGTTTTTAATCTCGGCATCTGGTGCCTATGAGTTACAACCGCGCTACTGACTTTCCCTTTCACTTGCTCTATGCTGATGACATTATAATTTTTTGCAGGGCATCTGTTTGGAATGCCCGTGAAATCGAACATATTTTGGATTAGTGCGGCTCGATATCGGGACAATTCTGTAGTCAAGAAAAGTCGAATGTGTTTTTTACTAATGGTGTTCTGCGTCAACTTGTTGTGCCACCAACCTTGAGCTCGGGTTTGCCATTGGTCACACGCCTGTCGTCTATTTGGGAGTGCCTATTTTTATAGGGCGACCTAATGATCACATTATTAGCAAGTTTGCGCGCTGGAAAAGTTGTCATTTATCTATGGCGGGCAGGATCTGTCTGGTGAGATCAGTAATTCAAAACTCCGTCATTCACTCCATGATGGTATATAAATTGCCTAGGGCTGGTAATCAGTCCTGTTCGGTTATAATCGAACCGATTTACCGCTTAATCGGAATCGATTAACAGGCAAAGTGATAACCGAAAATCGAACTGGTTTTCAATTCGGTTAACTGATTAAGCGGTTACCGATTTTTAACCGATTAACCCATTGCATCCCACATTTTGTGGATTTGGCATACCTTTTTCTATGTCGCCAACTCGAACAACGACATCAACATTTTGAACCAGTCGCCTCTGTTCTCCGACGTCTTGGAAGGACCGTCATCGCCGGTGATGTTTGAAGTCAACCAGCACTACTACCAGATGGGTTACTACTTGTGTGATGACATATATTAGGAGTGGCCAACGTTCGTCAAGAGTCCACTGATGGCGACCAATCTAAAAGAGGCGAGGTTCAAGAAGATGCAAAAATCGGCACGAAATGATGTCGAACGTGCCTTTGGAGTGCTTCAAGCTCGATGGGGAATCATTCGAAGTCCGGCCCGGAATTGGTATATTGAAATCTCAAGGACATCATGATGGCTTGTATTATTCTCCACATCATGATGGCGTCTAGTAGTGACTCGACGGAGAGTGCTCGATCAACACCGCCTAGCTTCGAGGAATACGTGCAAAAAGATGTAATTCTCCGAGATAGGCAGATACATGACATGCTCCAAAATGATTTGATCGAGCACATTTGGGCACGTTTCGGACCTCTAGGGCCGAAATAGTTATTTTAGGCTATGTTTTTATTTTTTTAAGTTTTATGTAATTTTTGTTTTATGTAATTTAAATTAATACAATTTTAATTTGAAGTAATTGTTATTTAAATTGGTGTCATTTAAATTAAATGAAAAATGAAAAAATCAAAACTAAAGACAATGAGTACCTTACTTATAAGTGGTCCCCTACTCCATTGAGTAAAGAGCTTACTCAACCAATGTGAGTGCTCTTATTATGATGGGAGCCAAAAGCTTCATTCGAACATTCAAAGACGACGATATAGATCTCAGCCTCACAGATGATCCCAAAAAGAACACCAAAATATGGCAAATACCTGTTCATATTTATACCAGGGGAGTATGGGAAGGAGACAACTGCTGACCTTAATTTCTCTAATTTTTGTTACTCTTCGTTATTTCAAGAATGTCTGTCTGTGGTGTTAATTTTTTCATTATTTTGTTAATACTGGCAAACTACTATTTGAAAATTGTTGTTTTGTATCTATAAATTTAAATTGGTTCCTGTAATATGTATCTGATCCACTCATGTATACTATACCATTTCAAAGAAATGACAAAAACATGAGCTAAATTTTCATTCGTAGTGATTTGCTTGAATATTATACATAAATAGTAAAAGTTTTGTTTGAAACAACCAACAAGAAAAAAAAGAAAAAGAAAAAGGTGATCAAGCAAAACAGAGGCATCCTAACTAGGTCAGCACCCCTCTGCAAGCCATCATATCATAGATTAAAGTGGTGATTGAGTTCAGCAGTCGTCGTCGCTGTCGTCTGCTTTTTTCTGGGGATGAAAGTAGACTACTGCGAGCACAAGTTGTCGAGAAGAATGGTGTGAAGTGTTGAGCTTGTATTCTTGCATCAGCCATTGGGTTTTCTTCTTGTCTTCATAATACTTTAAAGATGTTCTGTAGCCAATGATAGTCCCACTTATACTACCCTTGATTTCTTTGGGGGCTTGAGTTGGCTTCCAATTCCCCTTCTTCGATTTTATGCTTCGATCTGTCTTGGATTTTCCGATCTTCTTAATCATAGTATAGAAATACATCTTCCCATCTCCATGATCTTCTTCAACTAAACCTGCAAGTTCAGTTCAACATTACGTTATTAATTAATTTGCTATCGTAGCCCTCAACAAATCAGAAAATGTTACCAACAAATTTCAAAATTGTGATCATGATCCTAAAAATATTCTACATGAAATACTCTCAAACTCATCATGCATGGATGTCTTTTAAATAAATTAACCTACGTATCAACACGAAAAAAAAATAGTCTTAACGATGAAAAACTATTATTAAACCCAAAATTCCACCGGTAAAATAGCTAATGACGGAATGTTAAAAAAATCGCTAACATCTCAGTTGACAACCGATTTTTGGAAGGCGAGTTAATCCGTTGTAAATATTATAATTCCATTGGTTGATGAAATCTGCATGTAAGCATGCACACGTACACGTACGGATTTGTCATGCATTTGTTATTTTCTTTTTCCTTTTCTAAATCCATATATTCAAGAAAGTGTGGGAAGTCGTCAAGATTCAAAACCCCCGTAGAATCTTTAAACAAAAGAAAAAGAAAAAGTGAATAAAATATATATACCAGAAAGTTGATGTGGCTCGTAATCGTATATATCTGCATGCTTGATGATCCTTGTCTGCGGAAGAGAGGCTTTAATAAACTCCGGCTGTAGGTAGTGCACGATCAGTTCCTCGTCGGTTGGCCGGAACTTAAACCCGGGAGCATAAACAGAGTTGCCGCCGCCGCTGCCGCCACCTCCGCCGCAATCTAATTCGAACGGTTGATCATAAGGGGGATAGTCTTCGATCGAGAGAGAGGCGGCGTCCAATGGCGGCAGCGGCGCAAATTCGTTGAATGGATAATACGAGGGCACCTGGGAAGCCATTAATTATAATTCTTGAGAATCAATTTGATTGTGATGCAAATTAGGTACTACTCTATATATATTAGGATTAGTATCGAGTCCGACTCATGATCGGGGAGAGATTCAAATTAGATTAAAATTACTATAATACTGTAATTATTTGTCAACTCTAATAACCAATAATCTAAAATTTAAGCTTACGAACGTTGTAGATTCAATCTCTTGAGAAGTACCTAGAAATTTGAAATTTATATACTGAACAATACTATCATTATAAGTTTTAGTTTAATATATATACTCGCCCATTGGACCTTAGTTATAAATAGATCTGTTGGGTCAAGGCCCATCTCATCATTTGTATTCTTTATATTGAGTCGTACCGCAATTGCCACTTTGCCAGTCTCTAATAGATATGATATAAATAATTACTTTAAGAAATTGTTTACGGTATTTATTTACTATAAGAAATAATTTTTGCATAACTTAAATGTGGAGGGGGTGAATTCGACAATTACGAAAGTGACGTCAGTCACGTTTGGATCGACGAGCACTAGCAACCTGAAACCACAAGCAACGTTAGAGCCCTCCGAAGAGCACCGGTGGAAGTGTCGATGGAAGGGCCTCCGACACTCAAGTCAGTGAATCGATATAAATAATAGACATAAGTAATGTAATGCAAATAAATAAATGATAGAAAAGAGATAGCAGTAAGTGGTATATCTGGAAGATCGGGGTGTCCCGGTGATCGGAGTTAGAGATATTGAGCTATGTGGAGTAAAGGGCGACAGACGTCTGGGCTAGCAGGGCTAATCGGGCGATCGGAACCCTCGAGCATTGTGAGCGTGGAGGCGGAACAGAAGAGCGGGGAATGCGAGAGTGAGAGATTGTGTGCGAGTGCAAAGGTAGATACGAGTGATTGTGGATGATCCGATTTCATTAGTGATTTGGTGTATATATATATATATATATGTGTGTGTGTAAAAATGAGTGGTTGTGGTTAAAAAAAAGAAGTGGGCCTGTATCCCAAAATGGAAGTGATACACTCTTTTGGGACGGACGAAAATGAAAAATGTGATACACTCTTACGGGACAGAGGGAGTATAACTTATTCTGACATTGTTCTTCATGTGTCCTATTTCTGCCTTTGTATTTCCTTAAAAAGTAAGTAGCACCAAAAGAATATCTTATATCGATATTTCTCTGACACAAAGTCTTTTATTTTATTGAATAATTGTGTAAGGACATGTTCTGGTAGATAATATTGAAAACTACCTGGAGGATTCCACAAGGTAGTTTTCAAGCCATACTGCAAGATGAGAATGGGCTAAAGCATAGCCTTATCTTATCATGTAGGTTTACCACGTGCACTTTCATTTCCGAAACTTTTCCTGATCTGTTTTCTAACTTTGCTTAGGTAAAAAGAGAATTATAATTGTATGTCAAGTTTTTCTTCATTAATTTAGTTGAATTTCAACCTAACAGGATGATTCTGACAACGTTACCCGTTTTCTGATACTTGCAAGGGAACCTATAATCCCAGGAACAGCTAGACCTCATAAGGTATTTCTCTTTTAATATGGCTCAATTATTGCTATATGTTTTAATGACTCTATCCTATTTTTCTAGACTAGCATTGTCTTCAATCTGGAGGAGGGCCCTGGAATTTTGTTCAAGGCATTGGTAGTGTTTGCTCTAAGGGGCATTAATTTGTCAAAGGTAATTTTATATGACATCTTGGGGTCATTTGTTCCTTTTCATGATTATTAACATTTTGTAACTGATTTTTCAATATGGAATTAAACTATAGATTGAGAGTCGACCACAAAGAAGGCGGCCTTTGAGGGTTGTTGATGACTCTAACAAGGGAAGCGCCACGTGAGTATCTTTATTTCTTAACTAATATATAATTTTCATGTGGAGTGAGATCCCCCATGCGTAAGCTATATATTGATTGAAACCTATTTAATTAACCGTGAAGCATATAAATAAAGTAAATCTATAAAGAAAAAGATCTGAAGACCAATCCTTCGGCTACGAGTTTCTATATTATGGCATATAAGAATGGGCATAGAATTGAAAGCTTACCGCTAGAATACACAGTTGATCAATTTTGTTAGGTGCGTGATAATAAATTTGCTTGTAAGTAACTTTCTCCTCCTCAATGATTGATGTCAGATTGCTTATTTGGCAGTCGAATTTCTATATCTCATTCTTGAAGTAGCTATTATCAAGTGGGAGGCATGAATTTGCTCTTGTTTGTGATTTTGTGATATCCCCCCCCCCCCCCCCCCCCCCTTTTTTTTTTGAGCACCTAAAGTTCTTAATTTGACTTTTTCTTTTGCATTTGTTTTCCTTTAGTTTCCATTATAGAAGTTTGAGACATCCTCCCAATATTAAATTGGTGTTTTGTTGAACAATGTTTCTTCCACGATAACAAGTATACATGACATTTAGAGTTTCATTCCATTTTTTGTTCTTTTTTTCAACAATCACCTTTTCATCAAGCATGAAAAGGAATTTTCTAGGGATCAAATATATTAGGGCAATTTGTTGTTGGTACTAAACGAAAAGAGGTGGTCTTGTGTACAATCGGGTGTACCGTACAAGTACAACTGGATTGCACTGGACCCTGACCCTGACCCGCACCCTGACCCAAACCCGTATCCTGACCTTGACCCAAACCGTATAAATAACATTGTTCTGGATGAAGGTCAATACGGTTGTATGGTACGCCCGGTTGTACCCAAATTTTTGTGAACAGGAAAATGTGGACCAATAAAATTCGTTTTGTAGTGTTTTAAAATATAACGATTGTCGTGTAAATGGATTTAAGAGATTGTTGCCGCTGTTTATGGGTTAGATGCTAATAGTTCTCTTGGTCCGGATGGATTATCTGGGAGCTTCTATCATTCCTGCTGGTTGGTGATTAAGGATGATATTGTTAAGGCGATTTGTGCTTTTTTCATGAAGAGTTACCTTCCCTCTTAATGCAATTTTGGCACTTTTGCGCTCATTCCTAAGAAGGAGAATGTGACGACGGTGGCTGAGCCTATTATTCTTTCAAATTTTTTGTTTAAGATTGTCTCTAAAATTCTGGCTCGCGATTGGGGCGGGTGGCAGCTAAGCATGTGTCCTCTAATCAGTTGGTTTCGTTGGGGGGGTGGGGGCGGTCCATCCACAACTGCATTATGCTGGGCTCTGAGGGCTTTAATTGCATGAAGAGGACAAACGAGGGCTCTAATATGGTGTGTAAGATTGATATACACGAGGGCTCTGGGATTTCATCTATCAGCTCCCCAGGGCCAATCGTTATCACGAGAGATTCATCTAATAGATTTTGACTATTTTCAGTTCTGTCAAGATTTCGATTATCTATAATGGTCAGCTTAGTGGGTATTTTGCTTGCTCTAGAGGCATTCGATAGGGCGATCCGCTTTCACTTATTCCCGTTGGCATCGCGGACGATGTCTTGAGTCACCTGCTCCTCAATTGTTTTTAATCTCGGCATCTGGTGCCTGAGTTACAACCGCGCTATTGACTTTCCCTTTCACTTGCTCTATGCCGATGACATTATCATTTTTTTGTAGGGCATCTGTTAGGAAAGCCCATGAAATCAAACATATTTTGGATTACTACGGCTCAATATCGGGTTTGCTATTGGTCACACGTCTGTCGTCTTTTTGGGAGTGCCTATTTTAATATGGCGACCTAGAGCTGGTCACTTCCATTCTATTCACGATCGCATTATTAGCAAGTTTGGGTGCTAGGAAGGCCGTCATTTATCTATGGCGGGCAGGATCTGTGAGGTGCGATCGGTTATTCAAAGCTCCGTCATTTACTCCATGATGGTATATAAATGACCTAAGTCGCTTCTCCATTCTCTAGATCACAATTGTAGAAACTTCATTTTGATAGGGCGGGTGGACGAGAAATCCTCTTGTGCGGCTAGCTGACGTCGTGTCTGCGCCCCTCGTCAGGAAGGTGTTCTACGGCCTTTTGATCTTATGAATAAATCCTATTTAATGAAGCTTGCTTGGAGGACAATTAAAGGTGAGGATTATGCTTTCTCTATTTTGCACAGCAGGTATCTCAACAAGTTCGGTCATGCAAATACATTCAAAACTCAAATCCATCTATAGTTAGGGTCCAAGATGTCCCAGTATAGGCAAAACTACTTATGTTTGATCATTTGACCCTAATTACTCACAGGGCCGGCCCTGAGGGCGGGCGGGCATGGGCGACGGCCCAGGGCCCCAAAAAATTGAGGGCCCAATTTTTTAATATATCTCATTAATTATAGGCTTTATGTATACTAAAAAAATATTAGATAACATAATTTATTGTCAAAAATTCAAAGTTCAATTTAAAATCAATTTCAAATTAATTTGATAATAGTTTTGTAACATTATTTTGAGGGCCCAAAATTTTAAATATATCTCATTAATTATGGACTTTATATATAATAAAAAAAATATTAGGCAATATAACTTATTGTCAAATTTATATTATATTAAAACTTCAAAGTTCAAATCGAAATATAAAATTATGCTGACAATGCCAGTTACTGACTTAGTGTTCTAAAATGAGCTTCTTAAATTTAAAATTGTTCAAAACGTATTTAAGATCGTCAATGTCCCTAGAGAGATTGAATGATTTGACAATATCTATATACATATATAAAAGCTCAATCACTTTCAAAAATAGTAAGTTAGTTTTCCTACCAAAAATCACCTTACTATTTTTAAAAATAATTTTTTCTTTCTATTTTTTTTCTCAATCTACTCTAGATAATAATAATAATAATAATAATAATAATAATAATAATAATAATAATAATACAAAAACGTACTAAAAATTTAATAAATGTAAATCATATTAGAAATTCTATTTTTAAGTTATATATATATATATATATATATATAATTATTTATCTTCAAATTTATATTTTAAGCTAAAGAGTTCTAAAATAAAAAAATATAAGTTTAATCCTAGTAACTGCATTAAATTGTTATAATAAAAAATTTAAATATAAAAATAATACTATATAGTAAAAATATAAAAAAACAGAATAAAATAAAAACAAATTAAAATGTTATGATTCTTGATCATGACAAATTTTAAATTTCATCTTTGCTAGGTTGTATTTGTTAATTTTATCAAAATACAAATTTTAAAATTAAACTATATATTCATTATATATATATATATATATATATATATATATGCTATTAGTACTGTGTATATTTCAGTAGAAATTTTGTATAAGTTATTTTAATATAATG
The DNA here is from genome assembly GCF_028751815.1 of Salvia miltiorrhiza. Lineage (NCBI taxonomy): Eukaryota > Viridiplantae > Streptophyta > Magnoliopsida > Lamiales > Lamiaceae > Salvia > Salvia miltiorrhiza. The sequence continues at coordinate 11,462,287 of NC_080388.1, forward strand.
TGTATATATTATATCATCTTTAATTTTGTCATATATGAACGAAATTAAAATTCAGGGCAAATTTCAGAATGAGCTAAAGTTTATGTATTTATATTGTAACTTTATATAGTTGAAAAAAATAGCAAAATTAACTAATAGTTTGTGAATTTACAGTCAATTAACGCCTAAAAAAATATATATTATGAAATGCAAATAAGTAAAAAGTAATTAAAAGTTCCAAAAACCCTTTCAAAACTAATAGAAAATGTGAAAGAAAAATATCTAGATATTTGGGTGGAAATTTTTTAAATAGATAATAATAATCGTTAGTTAAAAAGGTTTTGTCAAGATCTTGATCATTCATTTTATATCCTCCAATTATAAGATGGTTTTATCTTCATTTTAATGCTATTATCTTTATTAGAGCTATTTTATATAATAATATAAGTAACTTATAGAATTTTATTTTCTAAATATAATATTCTAAAAAATATAATTTTTTTTACCGTGCATCGCACGGGAGTAATACTAGTTATGTATAGAAAAAGAGATTAAGAGATTTTAGGTAACATGCAACTAAAAATGCTAGATGAAGTCATTTTTTATAAGTAATGGAAAATTTTATTTTTCAATATATTGAGGGCCCATTTTTATAATTTCGCCCAGGGCTTCGTTTTTCTCAGGACCGGCCCTGATCGGTTGTCAACTGAGATGTCGAATTAACGACGGAAAACTACCGTCGTCAATCTATTATTAGCGATATCTTTAACATTCCGTCATTAACTATATATTTTACCGGTGGAATTTTGGGTTTAATAATAGTTTTTCATCGTTAAGACTAGTTTTTTGTAGTGTTGATACGTAGGTTAATTTATTTAAAAGACATCCATGCATGATGAGTTTGGGAGTATTTCATGTAGAATATTTTTAGGATCATGATCACAATTTTGAAATTTGTTGGTAACATTTTCTGATTTGTTGAGGGTTATTAATAACGTAATGTTGAACTGAACTTGCAGGTTTGGTTGAAGAAGATCATGGAGATGGGAAGATGTATTTCTATACTATGATTAAGAAGATCGGAAAATCCAAGACAGATCGAAGCATAAAATCGAAGAAGGGGAATTGGAAGCCAACTCAGGCCCCAAAGAAATCAAAAGAAATCAAGGGTAGTATAAGTGGAACTATCATTGGCTACAAAACATCTTTCAAGTATTATGAAGACTAGGGATGTCAATCGGGCCAGCCCACTCGGTTTCGGGCCAGCCCATTCGGTTTCGGGTTATTTTCGATTCGGGCTAGTCGGTTTTTTTATTTTTCGGGCTAAAATTTTTCGACCCTAACCCTAACCCACTCGGTTTCGGGCTAGCCCGTTCGGGCCCACAAGTTTTACGATTTTTTTATATGTTTATTTTTTTTATAGATAATCATATACTTGTAATAAAAAATATGTCGTATTTTTTAAATCAAGACATTTCGCTTTATTTTAGATACAAAAATTAGTGTTTTTTTTAACATAAGTTTACATAATATCTAACTTTAATTTCGTTTCTGATAAAAATTGTATATAGATTTAACATAAATGGCAATCTTTTTATGACTATTATATCATAGATTTTTGTTATTAACCTTTGGAAAAAATCAAAACATATTCTACAAACATCAAAATGTTATTATCGAATTAAAAAGTAAAGTATTAAAGATTAAAAATCAATTATTAAGAATGTGTTCGGTTAATCGGGTCAACCCACTCGGTTTTCGGGCCAACCCTATCGGGCTCGGGCTATTTTCGGTTCGGGCCATTCGGGCTAAATTTTTTTCGGGCTAAAAATTTTCAGCCCTAACCCACCTTTTTTATCGGTCTATTCGGGTCGACCCGTCGGTTTCAGGCTTTTTTGACATCCCTAATGAAGACAAGAAGAAAACCCAATGGCTGATGCAAGAATACAAGCTCAACACTTCACACCATTCTTCTCGACAACTTGTGCTCGCAGTAGTCTACTTTCATCCCCAGAAAAAAGCAGACGACAGCGACGACGACTGCTGAACTCAACCACCACTTTAATCTATGATATGATGGCTTGCACAGGGGTGATGATCTAGTTAGGATGCCTCTGTTTTTGCTTGATCACCTTTTTCTTTTTCTTTTTTTTTCTTGTTGGTTGTTTCAAACAAAACTTTTACTAGTTATGTATATATTCAAGAAAATCACTATGAATGTAAATTAGCTCATGTTTGTCATTTCTTTGAAATGGTATAGTATACATGAGTGGATAAGATACAAATTACAGGAACCAAAATTTATAGATACAAAACAACATTTTTCAAATAGTTTGCCAGTATTAACAAAATAATGAAAAAATTAACACCACAGAGAGACATTCTTGAAATAATGAAGAGTAACAAAAATTAGAGAAATTAAGGTCATCACTTGTCTCCTTCCCCTACTTCCCTCGTATAAACAGGCATTTGCCATATTTTGGTGTTCTTTCTGGGAGGCTGAGATCTGTATCGTCTTCTTTGAATGTTCAAATGAAGCTTTTGGCTCCCATCATAATAAGCCTCTCCACCATGAACAGTTGGTAATTCTTCTCATTTATTGGATCCAAAAGATTGCTGTAATTTGATGAATAAGCCAATTTGTACCGGCAAATAGACGAGAATTGAAGAGGGCTAGATGCGAGAATGCATCTTTCGCAACTGCTGCTATGCGAATGAGATGAAAAGAACTCATTCTTGATTAGAGTTCAGCAATGACTCTACTATGAGTAAGGACTAATTCGTGGCTTCAAAGATGACTCTTTGGCCTTTAGACTCGCTTCCGCGACTTCGCCCTTTAAGTGTAAGTGACAAGGGGGTGAGAGAAGGAGTAGTATAAGAGTGGCTCGGTCATCGATAAACCTCTCCTTATTCATTCTATAGGGCGGGGCTGCGGACCAACAATCCAGCAAAAGGGCTGAAAAGCTCCTTTATAAAACCTTCCCCTTTTCATAATAAATTAAAATAATAAGGTAAGCATCAAAGCCCAGAAAACCCAACCTATACAAAGAGCTCTTTTCAGCCCCTTATAAAGTATAAAGGTAGCTCAGTCGAATATGCATTAGAGAGCTCTTCGAGCTTCCTTGCTTGCATCCTTTTGATTGCTTAGTATCTCCTCCTTGCCGCACTCTTCTGGCACAAAAGACTAGACTGAATGAAGGATCGAGGAGCCAGGCAGAGGCTAAGAGGTGCCACTTCGTCACTTATGATCTTTCTTGTCCGAAGTTTCCCGATGGTGTTGTTCCATTGCCTCCAGCCAAATGCAAGACACGAGTAGAAGGGGCAAAAGATAGGATTTGACATCCCCTGATGGTACTCTCCAAAGTATGTCTTTTTAAGAATCCATAGAGATGGGGAATCGATCTAGTCAGAATTTATCTACATTGCCCTAAATTCGATTTAATAATCGCTAGAATCCTGGGGCATGGAAGCCTTGACATGCATTCTGAAGCCCTAAGGGCACGTTCAAGCATGATTCAAAGAAGGTCTTCTTCGTCATAGTACAAACATCCATCCTCTTTCGACCATCCCGGCTAATCTGCTTGAGAGACTCTCAATGGCCTCTGTCATGCCTTATTGCAGACCTTGAACTTACTTCTGCCGCCCCCTTTGTGACAACTTCTCCCTGTCTTTCCTTTTCTGACTGAGGGAATTCAGTTGTTTCCCTTTCCCTCCTTCTGAGGTTCAGGATAGTGAGTTCCATCAAGGCCCTTGTCAAGAAGAGGGGACTCAAAAGCATACTTGAGAAGAGCAACTTTCCTTGGGTAAAGATCTAGACTTCAACTATCATAGTCAAAGTAAAGGAGGGATTAATGCTTGTCTTCTCTTTTCCCTTGGTTTTTGTGAAGTTTACTTCCTTCTTTCTTCTGGTAATTGGCTTCGTTAAAGCGTTGATTTGGTCCTTGCTTTCTGGTTCGCTTCGCTCCTCCTGAGTTTAGGAGTTTCCTTTTTCCAACCAGTCGGGGGAACCCGTAGCCAAAGAGTTCATAGTTCTATCTGCTCAGTAGAATTCCCTGATTTATTCTTAGTTTTAGGGGATTGCTTTCGAAGAGGGGTCAAGGCTTCTCAAGTATTTCTTTCTCTGGTTTCCTTCGCAGATTCCCTGTCAAGTTAAGAAGAGAGGACAGAGCTTCGTAGACTGAACTCCTTGTCTTTCTTTCTGTGTTCCCAAGGACTGTAAAGTAGAAGTGAGTTTCGCTTTCGCCTAACGGCTCCGACCAGCAACTGCAAATGAACACCCACCTGCATAACCTTTCTCCGAGTCCTTTAGTTAGCTCATCACCGGTACCAGGTGTAGCTGCATCTAACAGGTGATTGCTTCGTTGCTTTCGGTTTGAACAAGTAGCTACAGGGTCAGAACTCACATGTCACAAACAGAATGGCCTAAAGGCTCCTCTTAAGGAACTCATAGCTCAGAACTCTTAGGAATACTGCTTAGCAACGCGGTTGAGGAAGGCGAAAGCGAACAAATCAAGCAAAAGCCGCCTTTTAGGTGAGGAAGGATCACTACAACTTTACTCAGGTCGGGCACTACCCAATGATCAAGTACCGGTTACAGTACAGGATACCACAACTAATTCACGACTCCTCCATCGAGCAATGAAACTCGAGATGGAACATGTATTATTTCATTCAAAATGCAACTTTGAAATTGCGTAGGTGATGGCAGAAAATCTTCAAACGGTGGTGTGATCCACACGAGAAGATACAAAAAAAAGGTGGGTTCCATCCATTTGCTGTTTCGTTCGCTACCTCAGGTCATACGCCATTGGCCCAGTTGGAGTTCTGACTATAGCTGCAATCTATCTCATATTGGGGAGAAGTGTACCGCAGTGGAGATATTGATTTGGTAAACGGATTTACCGGACCCCAGAGCTCAGACCGGCATATATTTTTTGAAATAAGAACTGGCCAGACAGCTCAACCGTTGACCAGCCAACCGGCAAATACATTTATACAGAAAGACCAAGCTGGTGTGCCACACCTTCAACTCCAACTACTACAGGAAAGATTCAACCTCCCTCTCATGAATCAATTTGATGGATCGTACCTTCCTCTTTTGGAAGTTGGAACTCCCGCCAACCGGTGACTCTGGTTTACCATTATTCTTATTTCCCCTTACTTCCTCCTCCCTATTATTTTATTAAAATAATATTCATTAAAATAATATATAATAATATAGTCTATCATTCGTGTCTCTGTTACAACACGGCGAAACTAAATGGTTCGAATGAATGAAGAGAAAAAAAAAGAAGAATGTTTAGGCTGTACACCTAATTGCTGAACTCTAATCAAGAATGAGTTCTTTTCATCTCATTCGCATAGCAGCAGTTGCGAAAGATGCATTCTCGCGTCTAGCCCTCTTCAATTCTTGTCTATTTGCCGGTACAAATTGGCTTATTCATCAAATTACAGCAATCTTTTGGATCCAATAAATGAGAAGAATTACCAACTGTTCATGGTGGAGAGGCTTATTATGATGGGAGCCAAAAGCTTCATTTGAACATTCAAAGAAGACGATACAGATCTCAGCCTCCCAGAAAGAACACCAAAATATGGCAAATACGTGTTTATACCAGGGAAGTAGGGGAAGGAGACAAGTGATGACCTTAATTTCTCTAATTTTTGTTACTCTTCATTATTTCAAGAATGTCTGTCTGTGTTGTTAATTTTTTCATTATTTTGTTAATACTGGCAAACTATTTGAAAAATGTTGTTTTGTATCTATAAATTTTGGTTCCTGTAATTTGTATCTTATCCACTCATGTATACTATACCATTTCAAAGAAATGACAAAATGACAAACATGAGCTAATTTACATTCGTAGTGATTTGCTTGAATATATACATAACTAGTAAAAGTTTTGTTTGAAACAACCAACAAGAAAAAAAAAGAAAAAGAGAAAGGTGATCAAGCAAAAACAGAGGCATCCTAACTAGGTCAGCACCCCTCTGCAAGCCATCATATCATAGATTAAAGTGGTGGTTGAGTTCAGCAGTCGTCGTCGTTGTCGTCTGCTTTTTTCTGGGGATGAAAGTAGACTACTGCGAGCACAAGTTGTCGAGAAGAATGGTGTGAAGTGTTGAGCTTGTATTCTTGCATCAGCCATTGGGTTTTCTTCTTGTCTTCGTAATACTTGAAAGATGTTTTGTAGCCAATGATAGTTCCACTTGTACTACCCTTGATTTCTTTGGGGGCCTGAGTTGGCTTCCAATTCCCCTTCTTCGATTTTATGCTTCGATCTGTCTTGGATTTTCCGATCTTCTTAATCATAGTATAGAAATACATCTTCCCATCTCCATGATCTTCTTCAACCAAACCTGCAAGCTCAGCTCAACATTAGTTATTAATAACCCTCAACAAATCAGAAAATGTTACCAACAAATTTCAAAATTGTGATCATGATCCTAAAAATATTCTACATGAAATACTCCCAAACTCATCATGCATGGATGTCTTTAAAATAAATTAACCAACGTATCAACACTACAAAAAACTAGTCTTAACGATGAAAAACTATTATTAAACCCAAAATTCTACAAAAAACTAGTCTTAACGATGAAAAACTATTATTAAACCCAAAATTCCACCGGTAAAATAATCACAGAATGTTAAAGATATCGCTAACAATAGATTGACGACGGTAGTTTTCGGTCGTTAATTCGACATCTCAGTTGACAACCGATTTTTGGATGTCGAGTTAATCCGTTGTAAATATTATAATTCCATTGGTTGATGAAATCTGCATGTAAGCATGCACACGTACACGTACGGATTTATCATGCGTTTGTTATTTTCTTTTTGCTTTTCTAAATCCATATATTCAAGAAAGTGTGGGAAGTCATCAAGATTCAAAACCCCCGTAGAATCTTTAAACAAAAAGAAAAAGAAAAAGTGAATAAAATATATATACCAGAAAGTTGATGTGGCTCGTAATCGTAGATATCTGCATGCTTGATGATCCTTGTCTGCGGAAGAGAGGCTTTAATAAACTCCAGCTGTAGGTAGTGCACGATCAGCTCCTCGTCGGTCGGCCGGAACTTAAACCCGGGAGCATAAACAGAGTTGCCGCCGCCGCTGCCGCCACCTCCGCCGCAATCTAATTCGAACGGTTGATCATAAGGGGGATAGTCTTCGATCGTGAGAGAGGCGGCGTCCAATGGCGGCAGCGGCGCAAATTTGTTGAATGGATAATATGAGGGCACCTGAGAAGCCATTAATTATAATTCTTGAGAATCAATTTGATTGTGATGCAAATTAGGTACTACTCTTTATATATTAGGATTAGTATCGAGTCCGACTCATGATCGGGGAGAGATTCAAATTAGATTAAAATTACTATAATACTGTAATTATTTGTCAACTCTAATAACCAATCATCTAAAATTTAAGCTTACGAACGTTGTAAATTCAATCTCTTGAGAAGTATCTAGAAATTTGAAATTTATATACTGAAGAATATTATCACATTATAAGTTTTAGTTTGCATACTCGCCCACTGGACCTTAGTTATAAATAGATCTGTTGGGTCAAGGCCCATCTCATCATTTGTATTCTTTATATTGAGTCGTACCGCAATTGCCACTTTGCCAGTCTCTAATAGATACTATGATATAAATAATTACTTTAAGAATTTGTCTACGGTATTTATTTAGTATAAGAAATAATTTTTGCATAACTTAAATGTGGAGGGGGTGAATTCGACAATTAAGAAAGTGACGTCAGTCACGTTTGGATCGACGGGCACTAGCAACCTGAAACCACAAGCAACGTTAGAGCCCTCCGAAGAGCACCGGTGGAAGTGTCGATGGAAGGGCCTCCGACGCTCAAGTCAGTGAATCGATATAAATAATAGACATAAGTAATGTAATGCAAATAAATAAATGATAGAAAGGAGATAGCAGTAAGTGGTATATCTGGAAGATTGGGGTGTCCCGGTGATCGGAGTTAGAGATATTGAGCTATGTGGAGTAAAGGGCGACAGACGTCTGGCCTAGCAGGGCTAATCGGGCGATCGGAACCCTCGAGCATTGTGAGCGTGGAGGCGGAACAGAAGAGCGGGGAATGCGAGAGTGAGAGATTGTGTGCGAGTGCAAAGGTAGATACAAGTGATTGTGGATGATCCGATTTCATTAGTGATTTGGTGTATATATATATATATATGTGTGTAAAAATGAGTGGTTGTGGTTAAAAAAAAGAAGTGGGCCTATATCCCAAAATGGAAGTGATACACTCTTTTGGGACGGACGAAAATGAAAAATGTGATACACTCTTACGGGACAGAGGGAGTATAACTTATTCTGACATTGTCCTTCATGTGTCCTATTTCTGCCTTTGTATTTCCTTAAAAAGTAAGTACCACCAAAAGAATATCTTATATCGATATTTCTCTGACACAAAGTCTTTTATTTTATTGAATAATTGTGTAAGGACATGTTCTGGTAGATGATATTGAAAACTACCTGGAGGATTCCACAAGGTAGTTTTCAAGCCATACTGCAAGATGAGAATGGGCTAAAGCATAGCCTTATCTTATCATGTAGGTTTACCACGTACACTTTCATTTCCGAAACTTTTCCTGATCTGTTTTCTAACTTTGCTTAGGTAAAAAGAGAATTATAATTGTATGTTAAGTTTTTCTTCATTAAGTTAGTTGAATTTCAACCTAACAGGATGATTCTGACAACGTTACCCGTTTTCTGTTACCCGTTTTCTGATACTTGCAAGGGAACCTATATTCCCAGGAACAGCTAGACCTCATAAGGTATTTCTCTTTTAATAGACTCAATTATTGCTATATGTTATAATGACTCTATCCTATTTTTCTAGACTAGCATTGTCTTCAATCTGGAGGAGGGCCCTGGAATTTTGTTCAAGGCATTGGCAGTGTTTGCTCTAAGGGGGGGGGGGGGGGGGGCATTAATTTGTCAAAGGTAATTTTATATGACATCTTGGGGTCATTTGTTCCTTTTCATGATTATTAACATTTTGTAACTGATTTTTCAATATGGAATTAAACTATAGATTGAGAGTCGACCACAAAGAAGGCGGCCTTTGAGGGTTGTTGATGACTCTAATAAGGGAAGTGCCACGTGAGTATCTTTATTTCTTAACTAATATATAATTTTCATGTGGAGTGAGATCCCCCATGCTTAAGCTATATATTGATTGAAACCTATTTAACCGTGAAGCATATAAATAAAGTAAAGCTATATATAAAGAAAAAGACCTGAAGACCAATCCTCTATATTATGGCATATAAGAACGGGCTTAGAATTGAAAGCTTACCGCTAGAATGCACAGTTGATCAATTTTGTTAGGTGCGTGATAATAAATTTGCTTGTAAGTAACTTTCTCCTCCTCAATGATTGATGTCAGTATGCTCATTTGGCAGTCGAATTTCTATATCTCATTCTTGAAGTAGCTATTATCAAGTGGGAGGCATGAATTTGCTCTTGTTTGTGATTTTGTGATGTTCCCCTTTTGTGTTATTCCTTTTCCTGTTCTGCCATGTAAAGTGTAAACATATATCATTTGTTTTTTTTCTATAAAAATATAAGCTTGCACAATGCTCTGAATTTCCACATTGTTGATCTATATTGGCAAATAGAAAATTAGAAATACAAGTTCCCAGATTGTAATATTCTGCTTGTTCCCTGAGATTTGGTAAAAAAAAATTTGAAAGACTATAAAGAATGCTGATAAATGTTTTAATTTGTTCAGTGACTTTTACTTCCGACGGCCTAGTATACTTTGCCATTAAATTATTAATCTAAATGGTCTGCTGTTAGTACATAGATTTAACAAAATGCCACCTGCAGATACTTCGATTACCTCTTTCACATAGATTTTGAAGCTTCTATGGCGGAGCCCCGTGCCCAATTTGCTCTGGGACATCTCCAAGTAAGCATTTCCTTTTCCTTTACTGTTTGCAACCTCTTAGCACAATTTCCACTTGAGCAAAGTAACATTTTCCCTGCCTATATTGTGGTTGCATGAATGTGCACAAGCTGGAGTTCTTGGCTATATATATTTTGTATGCAATGTTTACAAGTGCAATAAAGCATTTTCCTATTTTGTTGCTTCACAGGAGTTTGCAAGGTTCCTCCGAGTCCTTGGATGTTATCCTGTTGATACACTTCCATGAATGAATATGTATCTTGCCATTGTGAATGAGCTTAACTTCTGAATTCGGATGAACGGAAAAGTCTCTGTCAGAGTCCTGTAGATGCAGGGACCAAGAAAGACTCGCTTGATCCTGTGAAATGTTCGTATGGTTGAAAGTGTATTATCTGGCAGGTATCTCATATCACCTGACCTTTCAGGGCATATGCTATCTTCAATCCCATAGACTGAAACTGTGAGATTTTTGGTTTTATAGAATGTATTGGCCTTGTAAATGCTGCATAAAATGTAGTCATATAGTAGTGTAATATCATTGATTATGTGAATGTGAATGTGAATGTGAATGTGAATGTGAATGTGAATGTGCATGTGCATGTGTGTTTTTGTAAATACATTAGATTTATATTATGCCACAAATTTCATAGGGCCCTTTTTGTTTAGCTATGGCATGGCGTATTGCTTGATCTTTTGCCTTTGGAAGTAATAGCCTACTTTTGAAGTTCTTAAGTTTTTGTTTTTTTGAGCACCTGAAGTTCTTAATTTGACTTTTTCTTTTACATTTGTTTTCCTTTAGTTCCCATTATAGAAGTTTGAGACGTCCTCCCAATATTAAATTGGTGTTTTGTTGAATAATGTTTCTTCCACGATAACAAGTATACGTCACATTTATAGTTTCATTCCATTTTTTGTTCTTTTTTCAAGTATCACCTTTTCATCAAGCATGAAAACGAATTTTCTAGGGATCAAATATATTAGGGCAATTTGTTGTTGGTACTAAAAGAAAAGAGGTGGTCTTATGTACAATCGGATGTATCATATAATTGGGTTGCACTTGCACTTAGGCTCTCACCTGCACCCTGACCCAAACTCGTATCCTGACCCAAACCGTATAAATAACATTGTTCTGGATGCGGATCAATTCGGTTGTATGGTACACCCGATTGTATCCATGTTTTTGTGAACAGGAAAATGTGGACCAATAAAATCTATTTTTTAGCGTTTTAAAATATAACAACTGTCGTGTAAATGGATTTAAGAGATTGTTCCTGCTGTTTATGGGTTAGATGCTAATAGTTCTCCTGGTCCGGATGAATTCTTTGGGAGGTTCTATCATTCCTACTGGTAGGTGATTAAGGATGATATTGTTAAGGCGGTCTGTGCTTTTTTCATGAAGAGTTACCTTCCTTCTGGATACAATTTTAGCACTCATTCCTAGGGATGTCAATCCAACTCGAAGCCCGTGGGGTGGCCCGATTAACTCGTTAATCCGAGAGGTTTAGGGTTAAAAATTTTCAACTCAATAAAAATTAATCTCGACTAGCCCATAATCGACTAGCCCAGCACCCAATAGGGTTGGCCCAACTAACCCAATAGGTTAGCCGGAAACTCGAATACTTAACATAAAATATTTAGATATAAAAATTAAAAAATGATAAAATATTATAAAGTCTCATCATTTCACTTCTATGTATTTTTAATACAATACTTAACATGAAATATTTAGATATAAAAATTAAAAAATAATACTTTTTTAATATAGGGCAAATATCATGAAAATCCCTGAAGTATATCCACTTGATCAAAACTACCCTGAAACTTTTGAAATGTTCTCTAAACCCTCAAACTATCAAGTTTTTATCAAATATATCCCACATCTATTTTTCGGTTACCAAAAACGTAATGTGACTACTGGCTTGCCGGATACCATAATATAATTTATATTCTATTTTTCTTAAATGACATGGAAAAGCGATTTCGTTTAGTACCAATTTCTATCGTGTTTATCCATAATTCTAGGTTATTAGCGTAATTTTCAAACACGATAAGAGTGAATTTTAAATTTCAGAGTGAATTATTTTAAATGATATGGTACGAAATGATGTCGTTTTTACCATTGCATTTTTTAAAAAATAGAATATAAATTACATTGTGGCATCCAAAGAACCACATCACATTTTTTGTGACCGAAAAATAGATGCGGGATATATTTGATAAAAACCTGATAGTTTGAGGGTTTAGAGAACAGTTTCAGCGTATTTTTGATAAAGTGGATATACTTCAGGGATTTTCATGATATTTACCCTTTATATATATATATATATATATATATATATATATATAGGGAGAGGTTCAAGAAAGAACCATAAAAAAAAGAAGACCGGAGAACCATTTTCAGCCATTCGATCATCAAGATCTACGGTGGATGCATCATCTTGTTGGATGAATGCAGATCCTGGGTTCGAATCCTGAAGGGAACATTTTTTTTTTTTAGTGCATTAATTTTAATAGCGAATGCATTAATTTTTACAGTGGATGCATTAGATTTGATGGTTCTCCCGTTCTCACAAATAATGTAGTTCTCTCTAGAACCACACCCTATATATATATATATATATATATATATATAGAGAGAAGGGTTCAACAGAGAAGCTAAATATTGTGGAGAATAGAGAATTCGCAAAATAAAAACGAACAGATCTATAGTTTTAATGAACAGATCAATGTTCCGCATGAACAACAATTTGCCCCGGGTTCGAATCCTGCTGGTGGCGAGTTTTTCTATATTTTTATTAAATACGTCTGTTCATTACTTATGTTGATCTGTTCGTAAAATATATAGATTTGTTCGTTCTCTCGAAAAAGATAATTCTCTGTTGAACTCAACCCTATATATATATATATATATATATAGGGTCAAGTTAAACAGAGGATTATTATATATTTCATTTTGAACAAGTCTATACATTTTATGAACATATCAACATAACTAACGAACAGACGTATTTAGTAAAAAAAAGAGAAAAACTCGCTACCAACAGGATTCGAACCCGGGGCAAATTGATGTTCATGCGGTACATTGATTTGTTCGTAAAAATTGTAGATCTGTTCGTTTTTATTTCACGAATTCTCTATTCTCTAAATATTTAGCATTCTCTGTTTAACTTATATATATATATATATATATATATATATATATATATATATATATATATATAGGGAGAGGTTCAGGAAAGAACCATAAATAAAAGAAGACCGGAGAACCATTTTCAGCCATTCGATCATCAAGATCTACGGTGGATGCATCATCTTGTTGGATGAATGTAGATCCTGGGTTCGAATCCTGAAGGGAGCATTTTTTTTTATTTTTTTGAGTGCATTAATTTTAACAGCGGATGCATTAATTTTTACAGTGAATGCATTAGATTTGATGGTTCTCCCGTTCTCACAAATAATGTAGTTCTCTCTAGAACCACACCCTATATATATATATATATAAAATAAAACACTCAAGAGTGAGGGGTTAGATAGACCCCCAACTAGTAAATAAATCAAATCAACTAGCATCTCATACATGACGCTGCCCAAAACGTTGCATCTTTATATATTTATTATGTAAGTCGATGTTGAAATTTTACATATTTATGCGTGTATTTATTTATTACAAATATAATATGGTCAATAAAAATATATTAGTTAATTTTTTTAAAAATAAAACTTTTAGCTCGACTAACCCGATGGGCTAGCCCGAAATCCGAACATTTAGGGTTAGGGTTGAAAGTTTCTAACCCAATTTTTTTTCAAACCGTTTAACCCGTAAATCGATAGGGCTGGCCCAAAATGCGGTGGGTTGGCCCGATTGACATTCCTACTCATTCCTAAGAAGGACAACGTGACAATAGTGGCTGATCTCAGGCCTATTATTCTGTCAATTTTTTTTGTTTAAGATTGTCTCTAAAGTTCTGGCTTGCGGTTGAGCCAGGTGGCAGCGAAGCATGTGTCCTCTAATAAGTTGGTTTCATTGGGGGTGGTCTATTTATGACTGCATTATGCTGGGCTCTGAGGGCTTTAATTGCATGAAGAGGACGAACAAGGGCTCTAATATGGTGTGTAAGATTGATAAACGCAAGGCTTTTGGCATCAATCGCTGGGATTTCATCTATTAGCTCCTCAGGGCCAATCGTTATCACGAGAGATTCATCCAGTAGATTTGACTATTTTCAGTTCTGCCAAGATTTCGGTTATCCATAATGGTCAGCTTAGTGGTATTTTGCTTGCTCTAGAGGCATCCGATAGGGCGATCCGCTTTCGCTTATTCTCTTTGGCATCGCGGAGGATGTCTTGAGTCACTTGCTCTTCAATTGTTTTCAATCTCGGCATCTGGTGCCTATGAGTTACAACCGCGCTACTGACTTTTCCTTTCACTTGCTCTATGCTGATGACATTATAATTTTTTGCAGGGCATCTGTTAGGAATGCCCGTGAAATCAAACATATTTTGGATTACTGCGGCTCGATATCGGGACAATTCTGTAGTCAAGAAAAGTCGAATGTATTTTTTACTAATGGTGTTCTGCGTCAACTCGTTGTGCCACTAACCTTGAGCTCGGGTTTGCTATTGGTCACACGCCTGTCGTCTATTTGGGAGTGCCTATTTTTATAGGGCGACCTAATGATCGTGTTATTAACAAGTTTGCGCGCTGGAAAAATTGTCATTTATCTATGGTGGGCAGGATCTGTCTGGTGAGATCGGTAATTCAAAACTCCGTCATTCACTCCATGATGGTATATAAATTGCCTAGGGCTGGTAATCGGTCCGGTTCGGTTATAATCGAACCGATTTACCGATTAATCGGAATCGATTAACAGGCAAAGTGATAATCGAAAATCGAACTGGTTTTCAATTCGGTTAACCGATTAATTGGTTCGGTTAACCGATTAAGTGGTTACCGATTTTTAACCGATTAACCGGTTAATCTTAATAAATCTCAACAAATTGACAACATCTTTCTGCAGCTAGGGTTTTCAAAAGTTTTAGTAGCAGCAACCGCAGTACTTCTCGTCAACCGTCGTTTTTCCCGTCAGTACGCCCGCCGCCTTTCTAGGGAGACTTGATTGTATGCACTGAGCGTGGAATAATTGCCCAAAGGCATGGCATGACGCATTGCCCATCTTGATCTTGGAGCCCAGTGCATCCCAAATTTTGTGGATTTGGCATACCTTTTTCAATGTCACCAACTCGAACAACGACATCAACGTTTTGAACCAATCGCCTATGTTCTCCGACGTCTTGGAAGGACCGTCATCGCCGGTGATCTTTGAAGTCAACCAGCAATACTACCAGATAGGTTACTACTTGTGTGATGGCATATATCCGGAGTGGCCAACGTTCATCAAGAGTCCACCGATGGCGACCAATCTAAAGAGGTGAGGTTCAAGAAGATGCAAAAATCGACGAGAAAGGATGTCGAACGTGCTTTTGGAGTGCTTCAAGCTCGATGAGAAATCATTCGAAGTCCGGCCCGGAATTGGTATATTGAACATCTCAAGGACATCATGATGGCTTGTATTATTCTCCACATCATGATAGCGTCTAGTAGTGACTCGACGGAGAGTGCTCGATCAACACCACCTAGGTTCGAGGAATACGTGCAAAGAGATGCAATTCTCCGAGATAGGGCAGATACATGACATGCTCCAAAATGATTTGATCGAGCACATTTGGGCACGTTTCAGACCTCTAGGGCCGAAATAGTTATTTTAGGCTATGTTTTTTTTTGTTTTAAGTTTTATGTAATTTTTTTAATGTAATTTAAATTAATACTATTTTAATTTGAAGTAATTGTTATTTAAATTGGTGCCATTTAAATTAAATGAAAAATGAAAAAATCAAAACTAAAGAGAATGAGTACCTTACTCATAAGTGGTCCCCCACTCCATTGAGTAAAGAGCTTACTCAACCAATGTGAGTGCTCTTATTATGATGGGAGCCAAAAGCTTCATTCGAACATTCAAAGACGACGATATAGATCTCAGCCTCACAGCTGATCCCAAAAAGAACACCAAAATATGGCAAATACCTGTTCATATTTATACCAGGGAAGTATGGGAATGAGACAACTGCTGACCTTAATTTCTCTAATTTTTGTTACTCTTCGTTATTTCAAGAATGTCTGTCTGTGGTGTTAATTTTTTCATTATTTTGTTAATACTGGCAAACTACTATTTGAAAATTGTTGTTTTGTATTCATTATTTTGTTAATACTGGCAAACTACTATTTGAAAATTGTTGTTTTGTATCTATAAATTTAAATTGGTTCCTGTAATATGTATCTGATCCACTCATGTATACTATACCATTTCAAAGAAATGACAAAAACATGAGCTAAATTTTCATTCGTAGTGATTTGCTTGAATATTATACATAATTAGTAAAAGTTTTGTTTGAAACAACCAACAAGAAAAAAAAGAAAAAGAAAAAGGTGATCAAGCAAAACAGAGGCATCCTAACTAGGTCAGCACCCCTCTGCAAGCCATCATATCATAGATTAAAGTGGTGGTTGAGTTCAGCAGTCGTCGTCGCTGTCGTCTGCTTTTTTCTGGGGATGAAAGTAGACTACTGCGAGCACAAGTTGTCGAGAAGAATGGTGTGAAGTGTTGAGCTTGTATTCTTGCATCAGCCATTGGGTTTTCTTCTTGTCTTCATAATACTTGAAAGATGTTTTGTAGCCAATGATAGTTCCACTTATACTACCCTTGATTTCTTTGGGGGCCTGAGTTGGCTTCCAATTCCCCTTCTTCGATTTTATGCTTCGATCTGTCTTGGATTTTCCGATCTTCTTAATCATAGTATAGAAATACATCTTCCCATCTCCATGATCTTCTTCAACCAAACCTGCAAGTTCAGTTCAACATTACGTTATTAATTAATTTGCTATTGTAGCCCTCAACAAATCAGAAAATGTTACCAACAAATTTCAAAATTGTGATCCTGATCCTAAAAATATTCTACATGAAATACTCCCAAACTCATCATGCATGGATGTCTTTTAAATAAATTAACCAACGTATCAACACTACAAAAAACTAGTCTTAACGATGAAAAACTATTATTAAACCCAAAATTCCACCGGTAAAATAATCACAGAATGTTAAAGATATCGCTAACAATAGATTGACGACGGTAGTTTTCGGTCGTTAATTCGACATCTCAGTTGACAACCGATTTTTGGACGTCGAGTTAATCCGTTGTAAATATTATAATTCCATTGGTTGATGAAATCTGCATGTAAGCATGCACACGTACACGTACGGATTTATCATGCGTTTGTTATTTTCTTTTTGCTTTTCTAAATCCATATATTCAAGAAAGTGTGGGAAGTCATCAAGATTCAAAACCCCCGTAGAATCTTTAAACAAAAAGAAAAAGAAAAAGTGAATAAAATATATATACCAGAAAGTTGATGTGGCTCGTAATCGTAGATATCTGCATGCTTGATGATCCTTGTCTGCGGAAGAGAGGCTTTAATAAACTCCAGCTGTAGGTAGTGCACGATCAGCTCCTCGTCGGTCGGCCGGAACTTAAACCCGGGAGCATAAACAGAGTTGCCGCCGCCGCTGCCGCCACCTCCGCCGCAATCTAATTCGAACGGTTGATCATAAGGGGGATAGTCTTCGATCGTGAGAGAGGCGGCGTCCAATGGCGGCAGCGGCGCAAATTCGTTGAATGGATAATATGAGGGCACCTGAGAAGCCATTAATTATAATTCTTGAGAATCAATTTGATTGTGATGCAAATTAGGTACTACTCTTTATATATTAGGATTAGTATCGAGTCCGACTCATGATCGGGGAGAGATTCAAATTAGATTAAAATTACTATAATACTGTAATTATTTGTCAACTCTAATAACCAATCATCTAAAATTTAAGCTTACGAACGTTGTAAATTCAATCTCTTGAGAAGTATCTAGAAATTTGAAATTTATATACTGAAGAATATTATCACATTATAAGTTTTAGTTTGCATACTCGCCCACTGGACCTTAGTTATAAATAGATCTGTTGGGTCAAGGCCCATCTCATCATTTGTATTCTTTATATTGAGTCGTACCGCAACTGCCACTTTGCAAGTTTCTAATAGATATGATTTAAATCATAAAAATAAAAATAAAAATAGATATGATTTAAATAATTACTTTAAGAAATTGTTTACGGTATTTATTTACTATAAGAAATAATTTTTGCATAACTTAAATGTGTAGGAGGTGAATCCGACAATTACGGAAGTGATGTCAGTTACGTCTGGATCGACGGGCACTAGCAACCTGATACCACAAGCAACGTTAGAGGCTTAGAGCCCTCTGAAGAGCACTGATGGAAGGGCCTCCGATGCTCAAGTTAGTTAATCGATATAAATAATAGACGTAAGTAACGTAATGCAAATAAATAAATGATAGAAATGAGATAGTAGTAAGTGGTATATCCGGAAGATCGGGGTATCCCGGTGGTCGGAGTTAGGGATATTGAACTATGTGGAGTAAAGGGCGACGGACGTCCAAGCTAGCAGGACCAATTGGGCGATTGGAACCCTCGAGCGTCGTGAGCGTGGAGGCGGAACGGAAGAGCGGGGAATGCGAGAGTGAGAGATTATGTGCGAGTGCAAAAGTAGATACGAGTGATTGTGGATGATCCGATTTCAATAGTGATTTGGTATATATATATGTGACGTACCTATGGGGAGACGGTTAGGATTAGGGTTTGTTGGAATGCCCCTTGCAACCCTAGCAGTTCCAACTTCTTAGGGAGCGATCTCCCGCGACTCTCGTCTGACTTAGTTGCCAAGTAACTGCCGAATTTAGGGTTTTATTTTACGGACTCATGTATCCCCCGTGTGTGGATTTGACTCTGATCTCATTTCATCAATTGAGATATTGGCCGCTTCATCAAGTAAGTCCGTTAGCCCACGTGATTTTTGCTTATTGGACCTATACGAATAAATTATATATCTAGAAATGGCTAGTTCCATTCTCACCTACCCAAACTCTCATTAGACATCATTCATTATCTTTTTAGTGATAAACAATTCGATATAAAAGGTGTTGGTACGATTTAAATTTGACCTGTAATTGACCATATATGGGTTACTAATTTAAATGAGGGTTACTACACACATTTATCTTAAATGAGCTCGTGCAATAATATACTTTGATATTCCCTAAAAAAAGTATACTTTTGTAACTTGAAAAATTGTTTGTGCAATAAAGCTCATATATATGATGTAATAAAATGTGTAATAAAAATAGCTATGCTCGTCATTTTATTTTACATTCTACTCCATATAATTAATATTCTCTTTGTCCCATATTAATAATGCACAAGGGCCACACACAAGATTAATCTTCTTGAATTCATAACCAGATTTACGAATTCACAACTTAATATATGTTTTTGAATTCACAATTTAGTGATCTTTGAATTCACAACCAGATTTGTGAATTCACATCTTAATTGTTAGTGTTGGTTGTGAATTCGAGTTTAAAAGCTCGAACTCACAACTAGTTGTTTTGGTTTTTAATTCGAATTTTAAAACTAGAATTCACAACCAATTTGATGAATTCACAACTGAATTGCTAGTGTTAGTTGTGAATTCGAGTTTTAGAGCTCGAATTCACAACCAACTCTATTAATAGTAGTGAATTCAAATTTTAAAGTTTGAATTCGCAGCTAGAAAGAGTGGTAGTCGTGAATTTGAGTTTTAAAGCTTGAATTCACAATTAGAAATAATGCTTTGTGAATTTGAGTTTTAAACCTTGAATTCACGGCTAACAATATTTCTAGTTGTGAATTCAAAGTTTAAAACTCGGATTCACAACCAACTCTAACTATTCAGTTGTAAATTCGGTTTTAAAACTTGAATTCACAACTAAAATTAGTGCTGGTTGTGAATTTGTGGATAATTTTTAAGTTTTTTATGTAAGGGTAAATGGTAAGTGTGGCCAATTTTTTTATTTATTTTTATCTTAGTAGACAATTTATAAATGTACTATTCCAAAGTGTTTATTTTCAAAATCTCCTCTTTTTATTGAGGATTTATAAAATATTTAATAGACTCCAAAGAAATTATGGGTTGAGACATCTGACTAAAATGAATACTTGCTTGGATATTTGCCTTATTGCTGCTTAGAACTCGACAAATTCTAGAATATGGGCTTGATAATATTTAATACTCATTATAATTTCACGAATATTTTCTCCGTCTTCTTCTCATTGAACATTTCCTTCAAGGCATCATTCTCATGGAGTATCTCTCATACCCTCCATGATCTCTTGAAGAATAATCATCTATTCATTGCATCTCAGACAGTTATCGGAATTCATAATTTCTTTGGAGTCTCCTCCTACATAGGGATAATTACTTAATTATAATAAATATTTTATAAATCCTTAATTAAAAATCGCTCTGATGCCATTTTTACGAGAGCGTGGGATTTATACTTATAAGAAATCACGTTCACTGAGATAATTTATTAAGATTTACATACAATTTTGAAAGTGGACTTTTTGTACACATAAATTTGAAAGTGGGCTTTAAATTTGTGCAATTTATTTTGAAAGAGGGGATAATTTTGAACATTCTAAGATTTAATGGAGTTAAATTTGAACGGCAATTATAGTTCACGTATTTTATTGAATTTTTTAAAGTTCGTTTTAAAAATTGATTCTCGCCAAAATTGATATACTTACATGCAATTATCTCCAAAAATTGTGCAACAATAAACTCGAACCCAAAATTTTTGAGCTTAGAAAGCACCTACTTTCATATGGAATCGCCACTTAGAAAACAATTAACATTACTTATTGGAAAACTAGCGAAATAATTTTTTGCATGTAGCGAGAGTAACGATCAAAATAATTAATGAAGAAACCAACGTTTTTGCTCCACGAATTTTTGTAAGATTTCTAAGCATTAATAGCTAGCATTACGTCATGATTTTAACAATGAAACATAACTTAATTGATAAGATATTTTTCTTTCAATCAATAAATTAAATCGTAAGTTCGAGTCATTTAGAGAAATTAATGTGTAATCTTAGAAAAAAAAAAGAGTAAAAATTTAAAATGCCCACTTCCTTATCTTTTTTTGTAAAATGTCCTCTCTTATTATACAAAGCATTCTATGCCCTATTCTTTAAATACCATTTGATTTGATGGGTTTGCTTGCCTTTCTGTGAAAGTCTTACACATTTGATTGATTTGACACCTATTGACAAACATGGTTTTCGTACCTCAATTCCACATGATTTGTTGTCATTTCCCTTCATATTTTGCTTGCCAATGCGTGTTTGTACCATAATATTGAGTTTTATGAAGATTTGATGTCTTGGTGTAGTTTTGGAGTAATTTCAGGAAACATCAAGGATTAATTTGAGGATTTTGAAGATATTATATTGAATTACGTCTCGAGAGGAATCCGTGAGCGCAAACGGCGATCAAATCCGAGTCCGGACGAGGGAGAACGGAGCAAAACGAGCGGACTGCGCATAACGCCCAGTAGCCCGCGGTCACCACCCGCGGCCGCGGGGTAAGACCGCGGGTCAGCTGTTCCCGACTCAGGAGACACCCGCGGTCACCACCCGCGGCCGCGGGGCGGGACCGCGGGTCCCCTGAGCATCCCCCACGTTTGAAGGCCGCGGACGCGGGCCGTGACCGCGGGAAAAGGGCGGGGCTCCCCCAAATGGACCCCAAACGCGATTTTAGCCTCAAAACTCCATTTTTCTCTTCTTTTCCCCAATCATTCACCACACACACCCACTTCATCTTCCCCAACACTCCATTTCCAAACCCTAGCCTCTATTCTCTACCATTTTTTCTCTCTTCCACACACAAGAACAACACCAAAATCAAAGAAAGAAGGGGAAGACTTGGAAAGGAGCTCATCAAGACTACATGATTGAAGATCAAGATTATAGGATTTGTCTATGAATCTCTATCTCTCTATATCTTTATTTATGTTTTCTTATGACTTGAGATTTGCTTTTATTATGAATATGCTTGGCTAAAATCTCTTATCTTAGGGATTAGATTAGATGGATTTGTAATGGATTGATTTCTTTGTTCTATATATATCTTGATTGTGCTTATTGTTATCTTTTCAAGTCCTAGATTTATCTCTTGTATGATTGGTTGGCCACCTTTTGTGCATTTCTAATTTGTGATTTGAATCGGGAGAGGATAATTACAATAGATTAGGAGTTTGATACATATCATCTCAATAAACCGGGAGGTTGAGAGTTGGGTGAGGGCTTGTTGATCTTTTGTGCTCTTGGGAGTTATAGGTTAGAAATTGACCGGGGACGGCAATTATGACCCGTAATCTACTGTTTTATGTCGTCCGGGAGGGGGCTAAAACTAGTGGGGAGATCGCCCTAGATAAGTAGGCCATATCAAGATTAATATTGCTTTAGATTGAAGTTCATTACGATCCATCGAAATCTAGTCCCTAGGATAACTTTCCTTCAAGTCATTCCCCAATTTATTAACTAAGTTTATCTTGTTGTTATTTTACTTTGCTTGCTTTAATTTAGCTTTGTTTTAGTTATCAACACCTCTTCATCTTTGGTTGTCTAAATAGATTGAAAACAACTCATTAATAGTATTTAGAAGTTTGAATTCACCAATCCTTGTGGGATACGACCTTGCTTCCACTTATTGCAACTACACCGTATACTTGCGGCGTGGTGAAAATAATAGCGAACAAGTTTTTGGCGCCGTTGCCGGGGATTGGTTGAGTTTTTACTTTTGATATTGTGAAAAGTTGTTTTTATCTAATTTAGATATTGTTTTTATGTTTGTTTATTTATATGTTTATTTGTTTTTGTTAGAGAAAATTGCTCCACAACCGTAAAAGCGGCACCAAAAATGGATGATGGAAGGAATGAGTTGGTTGAGCAACTCCAACTACAATTGGCGTTGATGCAACTTAAGTTGCGTGTTTTGGAAGCCAAAAGAAATTGTAGGCAACCAATGATCCAAAAAGCCTTCCAACCAACACCTTCCTATGGTGACTTTTATGACATGGGGTGCAATGCCATGGAGTGGCAATCACCATTGGAGTATGAGGACCATTTCAATAGTTGGAATTATGAAATTTCTTATTCCACTCAAGAAGGCTTCCAAGGGGGAAATCGATACTATCAAGAGGAGAAATCAAATTCAAAAGACGATCTCCTTCAATGCTTCATAGCTACACAAGCTTGGATAGAAAAAAGTCTAGCAAAATCGGAGGTTATGCTAGAAGAGCAAAGAAGGTCTTTGGCTACCACTATGGAAAATCAAAAGCGAATTGATGATTTGTGCATAGCCATTAGCCTACAAAATGGAACCTTGTATGAGGAACCAATGCCGATGCTAAGTGAAGAGCCTCAAGAAGAGTATGAAGAAGATAAGGATCAATTCTCCAAACCCCTTGAAGTCGAGAGCCCAACTTTTCCAACGCAACCTCTACAATTCCAAAAAGATGAAGATGTCACAAGCTTTAAAGAATGCAAAGTCAAAAATTTTGTCGATCCTTACCTCGACATGGGCGATTCTATGAAGGCTTGCTTCTTTCACTTTTATTTATCTTCATCTTTTGATTTTCACTTTGATTTGTCTAATAAGGAATTGTTTGAGTGTGGTGGTACTCTAGATGGTGAACGAGATTATCATGACGCCCGTGATGTCTCAAGAATTGCAAAGCCACCATATTTTTGGGTCGCGGTGGATGGAGCATGCAAATTTGATGAGAAATGGCCACCGCCTAAGCCTCCACCTCGTTTGTGAGTACGAGACAAGTAACCATTTTCTCCTTCATCCAAACTTATTTCTCCTTTGTGTGAAATAAGTTTGGGGGGAGGGTGAAGATGGGTTACTTATCTCATTTATCCGTTGTTTATTTATTTAGTTAGTTTAGTTATGTTACAATAATTAGTTTTGTCTATGTTTTTTTAGCTTTTCCTTGTCTTTTGTTTTTGAGCTTGATTGTTGAAAAACATGAGTTGGATGAAATGTGTGTTGGGCTTATGATATGAATGTTGCTTTTGAAAAGAAATTGTGTGTATCACTTGTGGATTATGCATGAAAAGTTTGAACTTGTGACAAGTGAGTTAAATGTTTTGCCTCCAAGAACTTGATAATGAGCTTGTAAGATTTGAGCCATTGATTGTCATATTATCACAATCTCATTTTGTTCTTGAGTGTAAATCGATTGAGCATGTATGTTGGTCTCTAGAACTTGCCATGAGTCCTCTCTTGAAAATAAAAGTAGATGTGTTGTTAATATTGAAGTGATTTAAGGCCATCTTTGTTAGCCACTTGACCCCAATTGTGCCAAATTCTCATATGATCCTAGTTTACCCATTTTGTGCCTTGTAGCCTTTCTTTGAATGAACCAATGATAAAGGGGTAGAACTTAGAGTGTTAGTGGTTGCTTTGATGAAGAAAAAAGTTTGGGAAATGATTGAAATTGCTTATCAAGCTTTGATTGTGTGAAAATCACTAATCCCCTATGAGCTCAAAAAGAAAAAGAAATGAAAATGAATGTGAATAAAAGAGCATAAAGGGGAGTGATTTGCCTTTCGAATCATAGCCATGATAGATATCACTAAGGATGAAAAGATGAAATGTAGGGATTTTGGTTTTTGATTGATAAGAGAAATGGTGAAGTTGATTTGTTCATTGTGATTGATGGATTGTGGGATGAGTCACTTTGCCTAAAAAAACTACTCACCTTACCAAAGAGCCCTCATTACAACCCAATGAAAGCCCTTTTTGATCTCTATTTATAACACATTGAAGCATAGAGAGTTAGGACAAATGGCAAGCCTATGGTAGATTGCATGCATTGTTTCGAATTGAGTGTAAACACGTCCATTCTAAACACTTGAGAGTCGAGTGCATCATTGAAACATTCACCTTGTGAGGATTCAAGCTTGGAGGCTATAATGTTGAACTTACTATCACTTGTGACTTCTTGAAATGCATATCTACTTGTGATACACTAGTGAAATATTTTGAAAAAATTGAAGCCCTTGAAATGACACCAATTCATTCTCACATGTTTGTTATCTTTTATTTCTCTTCTCTTTGTTGTTTAGGGACAAACAACGCTTTAAGTTTGGGGGGGTTGACAAACATGGTTTTCGTACCTCAATTCCACATGATTTGTTGTCATTTCCCTTCATATTTTGCTTGCCAATGCGTGTTTGTACCATAATATTGAGTTTTATGAAGATTTGATGTCTTGGTGTAGTTTTGGAGTAATTTCAGGAAACATCAAGGATTAATTTGAGGATTTTGAAGATATTATATTGAAGTACGTCTCGAGAGGAATCCGTGAGCGCAAACGGCGATCAAATCCGAGTCCGGACGAGGGAGAACGGAGCAAAACGAGCGGACTGCGCATAACGCCCAGTAGCCCGCGGTCACCACCCGCGGCCGCGGGGTAAGACCGCGGGTCAGCTGTTCCCGACTCAGGAGACACCCGCGGTCACCACCCGCGGCCGCGGGGCGGGACCGCGGGTCCCCTGAGCATCCCCCACGTTTGAAGGCCGCGGACGCGGGCCGTGACCGCGGGAAAAGGGCGGGGCTCCCCCAAATGGACCCCAAACGCGATTTTAGCCTCAAAACTCCATTTTTCTCTTCTTTTCCCCAATCATTCACCACACACACCCACTTCATCTTCCCCAACACTCCATTTCCAAACCCTAGCCTCTATTCTCTACCATTTTTTCTCTCTTCCACACACAAGAACAACACCAAAATCAAAGAAAGAAGGGGAAGACTTGGAAAGGAGCTCATCAAGACTACATGATTGAAGATCAAGATTATAGGATTTGTCTATGAATCTCTATCTCTCTATATCTTTATTTATGTTTTCTTATGACTTGAGATTTGCTTTTATTATGAATATGCTTGGCTAAAATCTCTTATCTTAGGGATTAGATTAGATGGATTTGTAATGGATTGATTTCTTTGTTCTATATATATCTTGATTGTGCTTATTGTTATCTTTTCAAGTCCTAGATTTATCTCTTGTATGATTGGTTGGCCACCTTTTGTGCATTTCTAATTTGTGATTTGAATCGGGAGAGGATAATTACAATAGATTAGGAGTTTGATACATATCATCTCAATAAACCGGGAGGTTGAGAGTTGGGTGAGGGCTTGTTGATCTTTTGTGCTCTTGGGAGTTATAGGTTAGAAATTGACCGGGGACGGCAATTATGACCCGTAATCTACTGTTTTATGTCGTCCGGGAGGGGGCTAAAACTAGTGGGGAGATCGCCCTAGATAAGTAGGCCATATCAAGATTAATATTGCTTTAGATTGAAGTTCATTACGATCCATCGAAATCTAGTCCCTAGGATAACTTTCCTTCAAGTCATTCCCCAATTTATTAACTAAGTTTATCTTGTTGTTATTTTACTTTGCTTGCTTTAATTTAGCTTTGTTTTAGTTATCAACACCTCTTCATCTTTGGTTGTCTAAATAGATTGAAAACAACTCATTAATAGTATTTAGAAGTTTGAATTCACCAATCCTTGTGGGATACGACCTTGCTTCCACTTATTGCAACTACACCGTATACTTGCGGCGTGGTGAAAATAATAGCGAACACCTATCAATCATAAAAGTCAACGATTTGACAACTATCAGTCAAGAATACATATGAACGATGAGTGGTTAGATTATGTGTCCGCCCGGGCGAACACATAATTTCACCGGGCGGACACATAATTTTATCGGTCGGACACATGATTTGGGTGGCGGATCATGTGTCCGGCCGATGAAATCATGTGTCCGCCCGGTAAAATCATGTGTCCGGCCGGACGGACACATAATTTCACCGGGCGGACACATGATTTTATCGGTCGGACACATGATCCGGGTGGCAGATCATGTGTCTGACCGATAAAATTATGTGTCCGCCCGGTAAAATCATGTGTCCGACCGGGCGGACACATTATCTAGCCATCCACCGGTCATATGTACTCTTGACTGATAGCTGTCAAATCGTTGACTTTTATGACTGATAGCTGTCAAATCGGTCAAATATGTAAGACTTTCACAAAAAACCAAGCACACCCATCAACACCAAAGGGTAAAATATGTACTTCACATAATTAGGGCATAAAATGCTTTGAATGATAACTTAGGGCATTTTTACAAAAAAAATTAAGGAAGTGGGCATTTTTGCCTATTATTGCCGTAAAATACATCAAGTTTGTCAATTTTCTGGTTTATATCATCACTTTTTGTTTTGGTAAAAAAATACATGAATTTATAATTTGTATTCAATTGTCCCACCATTTATAATTTTTCCCAAATTAATCTGAGGTGGCAGTCGGATTGCCAACGTGGCTGCCGGAATTGCCAAATCAAACATACACACACTTCTCTCTCTCACACACACTCACACACAAACACGCGCGCACACACACGGACAGCCCCTCCCCCTTCTTCATTCTTCGGCGACGGTAGCGTCGCCGCCGCTGCCGTCCTCTCATCCCTTAAACCATCCCATGTCTCTCACTCTCTCTCACAGCCTCTCTCTCTCTCTCACCAACCGTAGAAACCGTAAAAACGAGCTCAAATCAGTAGCTATGGCTTCATTCTCTTCAGCTGCGGTCACCGCCTCCGCCACCGTAGCAGCAGCCACCGCGGTCCTCGTTCAGCTGCGACCGCCCCTCCTCCGCCAACAGAGTTCCCTCTCCGTGGCAGACCCAACTGATTTATGCTTAATTTACTCTACTTTTAAGGGTTTGTATGTGCAAGTTTTAAGATAATCTTCTGGAAATTGGTGCGTTTATGGTGTATTTTATGCTTTGCAGGAGATTTAGGCTTTCGAGATGGAAGAATGCAGTTTTGGATGAATTTGGCGTTTTCTAGGTGTTCTGGTCTCCAGAGCAGAGGAACCGAAGTCTCCAGAGCAGAGAAATCATCATTCCTCTGGAGTCAGAGAAGTCAAAGTCCAGAGCAGAGAAGCGCCAGCGTCAGAAAAGCGAAGTGCCAGTACAGCGAAATCAAGTCTCCAGTGCAGCGGAATCAATAGCCAGAGAAATCTCCATTTCTCTGGAGTCAGCGAAATCAAGAAGCCAGTGTAGAGAAGTCATCACCAGAGGAGTCAATAGTCAGAGCAGCCAAGCAAAAGTCCATTACAGCGGAATCAAGAAGCCAGAGAAATCACTGTTCCTCTGGCGATACCAGAGAAATCGTCATTCCGCTGGCAATCCATTCCTCTGGCGATACCATTCCTCTGGCGTGACCCGTTCCCCGGGTGACATCCATTCCTCTGGCGAGAGCTGCAAATTCGGCGAGAGTAGGAGTATTTTTCGGAGCGCGCATCCAGCTGGAGAGTTGCCTTATTTCACACGATTCTATTACCTTTAGAATTCTACTTTGCATGGCAACTTCCATGGTGATCCGAAGGAAATCTGAAATCTATAAATAGGTCCTCTTTTGACCTATTGACTGACCGAAAAACCCGAACCCGAGCATTCATATTTCAGTTTTCTAGCTTTAGAATTTTATTGTTTTCTAGTGTTCAAGGCTTGGATCAAGATTGAAGATTCAAGTCGCTACTTCAGTTTTCATTCAGTTTTATTTAATTCAGTTTTTATTATTGCTTTCTTTTTAATCATGTTTATGTTTTATTTTGCTATGTCTGGCTAGTTTCCTTTAGCTGATTCTAGGGTTTGTAAATAGTTGATTGAATTTATGTGATTTATTTGTTAATACCTTTGTGCCTTCCAGTTTATGATTCATAATTCATGGTGCTTGTTTTCTTGTGAATTATTTGGCCAATAGTTTGCATGTTTAGCTATTCGGTTTTAGACCTAGCGGAGATAACTGCTTAGCGGATTCAGGAATGTATGATATGATTTTAACCTTGAGACCTAGCAGAGATAGGTGGATCATAGGAAGCTATTCTTAGGAGCTATTAGGAGTTAGTAGATTTTCTTGAGACCTAACGGAGATAGAGAATTTACTAATCTACGATCGTTGCTGCTCTAGCGAGAGTAATTGATTAATTAAGTGATCTCTCATCATAACTGGATTAAATTGGTACATAGGATTAATAGATTAATTACATAGATTTAGTTAATGAATTTACTACCCTAGGATCAGTTGTCTTTCATATTTGATTTTTCTACGTGTGTTTATTTATTATTATTTGCGCTTTAGTTAATCATTCAAATCTCTACGTTTTGTTGCCTGTCTACTACTTAAGTTTGTTTAGGAGATAGCTAAAGTAGTTTCGTTGTGTCAGTCCCTGTGGATACGATACTCGGTTACTTATAATTTGTGCTACAATTGCGCCGTGTTAGTTGCGGTAATTTGTTGCTAATAATTTAGTGATCACCAACAGCGCCACTGCCTTCGCCGCGCCACCGCAGCAGCAGCCGCCGTCCCCCGTAATCCACCACATTTGTCCCAGAAATGCTCGAAATCCACCGTGGCTATCATATCCCTCTCCTCCGCTTCCAAAAACGAAGTTGTAGGGCTATCGTTTGAGGAAATCAAATCCTGTGCCGATTTTGGGGAAATCAAAATTGAGGAGGATTGTAGAGAACAACCAGTTGTAGAGGATGAGGGAGAAGTGGTTGCAGCAGGGTTGGGGGAAGGGGAAGGCTCTGCCGGGCTGGAGAAAGGGTGGCGGCGGAGGTTGGGGGAGGGGGAAGAGGAGGAGGACGGTTTGTTGGTGGGGTGGGGGGAGGGAGGAGGGGGACTGTCGGGTGGGTTGGGGGGGAGGGAGACGGTCTTTGGGTGGGTGGGTGGGTGGGTGGGTGGGGGAGATGTGGCAACACATCATTACTCTTAAATGCCATGTTGGTGCCATATAAGCTACGTAAATGACACATAAATTTCGATTTCGTCGGAGTTACTCATCGTGGGATTTTTGCGAACAAATTATAAATTCATGTATTTTTTTGCCAAGAAAAAAGGTGATGATACAAACCAGAAAATTTGTAAACTTGATGTATTTTACGACAATAACCCCTAAAAAGATTACATCATATTTTATATATATATATAGGGAAGAGTTCAATAAGAACATAAATATTTGCAAAGTCTAGAGTCATAATCTCGTTCGTTAGATCGATTTTAATCAAGGGCTGAGATTAAAAGCTAATATTAGTATCCCTTAAATTACTCACATCCCTCTCTCCTCTCTCCTCTCTCTCTCTTCCGTCACTTTTTCCCTCTCTCCTCTCTCCTCTCTCATTTCTCTCTCTCTCCCTTCCCTTTTTCCCTCTCTCTCTCTCGTCTCTCACACAGAACACACACACACACACACAGAACACACACAAAAGGTTGTAACGGGTATTCTAGGTGCGGGGATCTCCTTCGCCGTCTATCTGCCGGTGATGGAGGTGATCTACCGCGAGGTGCGGTACTACGCGATGGTGGTGGAGATGCAGCTGCTGATGGGGCTCTCGGCCACGGCGGGGATGGCGGCGGACGGCGGGTTCACGGACTTGAACTTATACGTATAATTCTGTTGAACTTATAATTCTGTTGAACTTATACGTATAATTCTGTTGAACTTGTGTTGAACTTGTCTTGAACTTCTGAACTTCTGAATTTGTTGAACTTATACGTATAATTCTGTTGAACTTGTGTTGAACTTGTCTTGAACTTCTGAACTTCTGAATTTGTTGAACTTCTGAACTTGTGTTGAACTTGTCATGAACTTAATTATGTATTTTGATTTTAAGATTGAGAGAGAGAGAGGAGAGAGGAGAGAGGGGACGAGAGAGAGAGAGAGGATAGAGGATAGAGAAGAGAGTAAATTAAGGGATATTATGAATCTTACCAATTTTAATTATATTAACTTCTAATCTCAGCCTTTGATCAAGATTGATCTGACGAACCAGATTGCGACTCCATTCTCCATCTAATATTGTGTTTCTGTATAATGCAACCCTATATATATATATATATATATATATATTCAATAGAGAATAACCCCTTACCTTAAGAAATAAGAACAAATCTATACCATTCAATAAATAAGATCTAACGTACCAGATTTAAGGAACATAATGGTTTTATTTTTTTTATATAATTGCAGAAATTATTATTCAGATCGAAAAGGCTATAGTTGTCATTGAGTAGGGTTCAGATTTGGGAAAGTTTCATCGAATCCCAAAATTTTCGCTCTTTGAATGTTTATGGCTTTGATTACCAGATTTCGACAGTATAGTAATCTTTCAATACTCAATACTATTTTCTTATTCTTTTTCGATTCAACGCCATTTGATTTACGGCGCATATGCGATGGATATCCAGAACGAAGAAGGTAATTTTTGTTTGATTTTTTTTGGTTTCTTGAATTTTGGTGTGAAACTATGATTCATGCTTTATTCACTTCGTCAGATTATTTATCTTTTAAATCAGTTCATTTCGTCAGATTATGATTCATGTATTTAGTTGAATTCCTGATTTGCAATACTCATACTAAAAAAAAAACTTTCTTCATTTCGTCAGATTTTTAATCTTCTGAACAAGTTGATTTGTATAGCTACGATTCATGTGTTTCGTCGATTTTAAGTAGTTTTCACGCAAATCTCATAAATGTTTCGTCGAATATAGCATTTGTTGGACCGAGTGATTAAGGTAAAATAGACAGTTATTACTCATTTGCTGGGTGTTCATTACAATAGTCGAAATATTCAACAAAATAATAAAAAGGTTCAACGAAACCCAAACAAACTGATGTTTGTAGTCGTTATTTACTGTGTTTTGGCTTAATTTTTTTTGTCTTCTATCTAAATGGGAATCTACGATTCAATATCCCTGGTAATATGTATGTGTAGATCTGTGATTTGTTAATTTTAATGTTATTATATAAATGTCCAGTTAGTAGATACTATTCCTTCCCGCATGAGTTCGTTGAATGTATAATGATTTGGTACAAAGGCATTGGATAAGGGGGGCCACAAGGTTACAGTAATGAAAAATTGGGCTTTTGTGCTGGGAGTATGTAATTAATATTTTTGTTCAATAGATTGTGTTGTGGGTTCATAACAATAAGCATTAAGTTTTGTTGAACTAAGATATATATTTAATATACATTGTAATGTGGGTGACAAATAATCATATTTGAAAGTAATCAATTTTAGTCCTGAATTATTGCAAATAAACATATAGTTGAAAAATCCATCACAGAGCATCCAAAAAATGGATAACGGGAATAACGAATTTCCATATTTGGATTATGGGAGACTATTATTTTACGGTACATTCAGTGAATATAGTATTGATAAATATCTGTTGTGGGTACTACTTTTATGATCAAGTTCATTACTTTATGAAATAAGTTCGTCAGTTATATTGAAAAATTCATAAAATTTATTGAAAAGTTCATTAATCTCATTTACAGCTTCTCACTAGAATTGAACCTTCGGATATAGTTTTTCAAAATTATTGAACTTATTTGTTTGAATACAAGACATTGTGATACACAATATTCATTTTATTTTTCAACTTTGTACTATCGGTTTATGTTTGAATTCATTATTTGTTTATCATTTTATGATGTTTTAGTTTTGGATGATCTTAATATATTGTTGTAGTAATTGATGTATAGTAATATTAGTTAACATATAGTTCGATGATATTTTTGGAAAATCTACCTATAATAATAATAAAAAATAATAAGTTCAGGAAATATAATATGTTAGTTCATAAATTTGCTTGCAAAGTTTATAATTATATTATATGTCTGAACTAATATATTAATGATGGTTAATATAAGTAAATTGTAATGTAGTGGACGTACATTTTGCTGTTATTTCAGTCGGAAGAATTAATCCAGATTTGGTACAAAGGCATTGGATAAGGGGGGCCACAAGGTTACAGTGTTGAAAAATTGGGTTCGACGAATTCCGCCATGGATAGCAAGAAAGTTGAAGGTAACAATTCATTTATTTGTGTCATTTATTTGGATGTTCATTATAGTAATGGTTAAGTTCAATAAAATATGAGCGCAAGTTCGACGAACTGGGAACGAGACATGTAACACTAAAAAACACAAACGTGATGTTAAATTGGTTTTCGATAGGCGATTTTCGTATGAACATATAGATATGTTAATTTTGTTTGAACATTTCAATTTTTAAGGTTCCCCACCAAGATTTATTGTAATGTTATGATTTTTTTCTTCGAAATCCAAATGGCTTGTAAAATTATGCTTGACCCATTTTTCCAATTTGTTTCAACAGATTGGTTGGTTGGAGCTCTGGTTTGGTTGAGTTGGTCGAAGAACTCGAAGTCCGGTGGTGATGGCGGGGTTGGAGATTCTCCCAATTCCATATCGAAGAGGTCTGTGAAGAAGTGGTCGAGGAGGTTGAATTGGGTCTCACATTGTAGGTGAAATTGTGATTTGGCAGCCGCGAAGCAGTGAAGCTTGAGTGGGAGAGAATGTGGGGTAGTTTGATGGCCTGCTAATGTTCAACACGTTCAAAACAATGTACCCTATGTTCATCAAATATATGAACTTTTTTTTAACATTACGCCATATTTTTATGAACTTAGCATTATTTGTGAGGAATTTAGTGTGCGTGTGATAATGTTTAAACAAATGACAGCTAAATTAGATATACACAAAAAAAATTGATAATAACAAAACAAAAAATTTGAACACTGAAATTTACCAATTGAACAAATTATATTGCAAAAGTGAAAAACAATTTCTTATTGGGTAATTAAACGTAATGTTTACGTACACTATAATTAGACATTGAATATTTTTTTTTTGAACTTTACGCCATCTTTTTATGAACTTGTTTAAATTTTTAATGAAAGTACTTGTTGAACAAATAAAAGTCTAAATTATAGTATTAAACAAATAAAATACCGTTCATTTTGAATGTTTTCTGACTTGTTGAACTTGTTTTAATCAATAGCTATCCTCCATGATGTATTACAAAGGATGGAGTCTATTATTTTAAAAAATGCCTCCAAAAGAGATGGAAAGCTACAGAGATTAACATATGGAAAGATAATGATTATATCTACCATAATTAAAAAGATTACAATCAGCTTAATAATAGAAAAAACGGTTGGCTGAATATTTGATATTACACATATGTCCTTGCTTTATTCAAGTCAGCCGAATATGGCTGTAAATCTGGAGCGTTGGATTGCAAGAAATCAAGGGATCTGATTACTTCTCACTTCTCACAATATTTGAGCTTCTCAATTGAACCCTTGCCTATATATATATATATATATATATATATATATATATATATATATATATATATTAATTGACGATTATATATATATATATATATATATATATATATATATATGGGGCGGTTATTCAATAAACCACCCTTATTTTAAGAATTACGAACCAGCAAAAATGCATGAATTTTATGTATAACACGCATGAATAAACTGTATAAAGGTATTAATTGCGAAAAATAATTAATTTTTTTGCTACCTTTGGGATTCGAACTCAGGACCATGAATTTATCCAACAAGGTGATGAATCAACCGTAGATCTTGATGATCTAAGGACTGAAAATGGTTCCTAATTTATATTTTAAGAAGCGTTCTTATTTTAGCCTTCCCCTATATATATATATATATATATATATATATATATATATATATATATAGGGAGAGGTTCAAGAAAGAACCATAAATAAAAGAAGACCGGAGAACCATTTTCAGCCATTCGATCATCAAGATCTACGGTGGATGCATCATCTTGTTGGATGAATGCAGATCCTGGGTTCGAATCCTGAAGGGAGCATTTTTTTTTAATTTTTTTAGTGCATTAATTTTAACAGCGAATGCATTAATTTTTACAGTGGATGCATTAGATTTGATGGTTCTCCCGTTCTCACAAATAATGTAGTTCTCTCTAGAACCACACCCTATATATATATATATATATATATATATATATATATATATATATATATATATATATGAATGAATTTACATATATACATATCTTCAACATAATTGTAACTTATCCTCAAATTCAAATTAAATATAGGGTTAATTGCCCATAAAATACTGAACTTTCGTCAAATTCTGGTTTTGCACACAAACTTTGAACTGTAGCGTGATAATTACTAAACTTTAGATTTTATCTGATTTTGCTACTAATCCAAATTCCGGTCAAATATCAGGCTAATATGACGTGCCAATATTTGACGTGACGTATCTATTGTTAATTTCTTATTAATAATAAAAAAAAGAACACAAAGCAAATAACCCAAATTGTCAATAATTTAATATATCAAATCAAATAATAGTATTTTTTTAATTCTCGAGTTTAAATCAATTTTTTCTAGTTCACTATTACACAAATGATTACTCCAATATATAAAATAAAAGTCATTCAAATAGTATAAATATATATAGTTTATAAAAAAATTAATCTTTAGATAATAAAAATTTAATAAACTTTATTACTTAGCTAAATAAATTTTTTATATATTACGTTATTGATAATTAAAATGTTCTTTGAGTGACACACCTAAATTTAAAGAATCTCCTTACTATTATTAAATTTATTCAATTAATTAATTCAACTAAAATATACTATTATTTGATTTGATATATTAAATTGTTGACAATTTGAGTTATTTGCTTTGTGTTCTTTTTTTATTGATAAGAAATTAAATAAAGAATATTATTTTGCCAACTAATTGTCACGCAATTTGAGTAGTTAATTGATGCATATTGCTTGTGCTTATAAATAAGTGTATACTATATATTATTGCTTGAAGAATTATGCGCTTGGAATCCAATTCAAACCACTTGAATACGTGTGGCAATGAAACAACGTCATCCCCCCCATTTATCTTTGTTTGGCTTAAATTTCCTCATAGTTTCGTATTGCACAAATTGAAGGAATTAAGTGGAAGAAATTTGTCCAATCACAATCACTATCACTATATTGGTGGAGTGTGGAGGTCACAATTAATTTATTACAGATATCTCATTGAGAATATTTTTTGTCTTCCTTATATGATAAAGACATTAAATGGGTCCATGGACTTTATATTAACTTTTAAAATTTAGTTTTCTACTCAATGGGTCATATGAATTTCATTATTAGGTACGAAGGTCATGAGTCTCTGCCTTATGCATCTGATCATTCTAAAGATATCAATGCGAGTCATATGAACTTCATTATCAGAGTGTTGATTAGTGTGAGACACTCTTCCTACTAAATAAGAACAATCAAATTAGTCGGAGGAGGTCTATCACTTGATACTTGTGAATAAGGGTGGGACGGTACCGTACACCTTTCTAAATTCGTCAAACCTTTATTACAAAAAACAAGCTAAATATCAAAGAAATTACCGAGAGCAAGTTGGCCCTCGGTAATTATCGACTGACGGAAAAAAAAACGGGTCCATTATAATATAGTTACGGACGAATTACCGAGGGGAGCAGCCGTCGGTAATTTATCAACGGAAAATGCCGTCGGTAATTTTAATTAACAATTTAATTATTTTGTGTATAATGATACCAACGGAACACTTGCTTACCAACGGCACTCACCGCTGTCGACTATAGCGGGTCGGTTATTACCGACGACACATGCCGTCGGTAATGTTGCAGTTCAAAATCGGGTTTTTTCTGCCCTAAACTGCATTTCCGCCGCACACCCGCTACGTCGTGCCGTCTCTGTCTCTGTCGATCACCGCCGCTGCCGTCCACCAGGTAATTAAGTCCTCCGTCGCCTCTCTCTCTCTCTCTCTCTCTCTCTCTCTCTCTCTCTCGCCCTCTCTTTTCTTTGGACTCGCTCTTTCTCTCTCTGGACCCTCTGACCCGTCTCTCTCTCTCTGATCCGCCCCTCTCTCTCTCTCTCTTCTCTCTATCTCCATTTCAGTCGAGCCGCTCTGCCGCCGCGCCACCACCGACCACCAGGTAAGTCTCTCTCTCTCTCTCTGACTCGTTCTCTGTCTCTCTGATTCGCTCTCTCGCTACTTTCTCTCTCATCTCAGTCCGTCGTTGCTCCGCCGCCGACCACCACCGTACGCTCTCGCCAATTTTATTTATTTATTTATTTATTTTTGTTTCAAAACTTGAAATTATAGTGATTTATGATTAATATCTCTCATTTAAGCAACACAGAAAGAA
This sequence comes from Salvia miltiorrhiza, assembly GCF_028751815.1. Classification (NCBI taxonomy): domain Eukaryota; kingdom Viridiplantae; phylum Streptophyta; class Magnoliopsida; order Lamiales; family Lamiaceae; genus Salvia; species Salvia miltiorrhiza. The sequence goes on from NC_080388.1 coordinate 11,499,370, forward strand.
ATAAAATAATTATGGGCTGAAATTTACTATTATGTGTTGAGGACAAATGATTACATATATGTTACTATATTGTGGGATATATTTAATCAATTTCTTAAGGATCTCCTCCCTTTGGGATAGAAATTGATTACTTCTTAAGGATCTTCTCCTAACAAATTATTATTTTTAATTTGATTATTGTATTTTTTATTGCTTATTTTATATTGTATTGCTTGAATAATTGGGAGCAGGGTAGACTTAATAAATTAGAACCATTATGGTTAACATAGCTATTGGTAGAGTCGAGCACTTGGTAGTTAGGATAGTGAGGTTATGTTGTCGAAATTTCGTTTGATTCAAGTAATTTATGACTTTTCTTTATTTTTTTTCAATTAGAATTTACAAGAATGAGTGATAATCGTATGTGGATGTATGCGAGATATAATGATCGTTCTACATTTGAAATGAGACTTGAGGGTTTCCTTAAGTATGCGATAAATCAAACGACTTACACAAATGGAGTAGGTAACATTAGGTATCCGTGTAGGAAGTGTAAGCACGAGGCCTTTTTATCGATGCCTACAATCAGAGAACATGTTACTAGGCGTTGATTTGTCCACAATTACACAACATGGGTTATCATAGGGAAGCACCAGTGTATAGGCCGCTAGAACTTACTAGAATAGATGAGGATGATGAGTCATACAATAACTTGTAACACCCCGATTTTCCATTAGAATAATATTAGATTATTTTCTAAAATATTTGAGGAATTTGAAGAAATTTAGGATTTCCTAAATTGCATTAGGTTTGAGAATAACATGTCATTACTCGCTTCTCATTATATTTTTTTTTAAAAAATCATTAATATTTCCTTAAGCATTTTCATAAACTCAACTGTATTATATTACAATATTATTCCTAGACTTGAATCTATATTTACCTAATAGCTATTCTAAAAAGATAAATTATACTATATAGATATTTAAATTATATATATACGAGAGTATATAATATATAGCGCATACATATGCATATATATCTTAAGCTAATTAAGTAGAATTTTATATATACATTATATAACACAATACGTATATATAGCTATACTAAATAGCTTTTAGTTAATAAATATCTACATATATATAAATAGTATGGTACAAATATCAATGCAAACCTTATTAATTTAAATCATGCATGCATGCTTAGTCATTAGGTATATATACGTGTTTGCATGATAGTAAATTAGTAAGTCAGCCTACAAGTAGGATATTGATTCAGCAAACCTACTACATATCAACTCAGCAAAGCTATATATTGCGGCTATATATATGTGATAAGTTGATCAAATAAAATCATACTAGACATGTAAATTACATACTTTCTTTAAGGAGTAAGTTATAAGTTGAGCACGTGATAATCATTTATACTACAAGCTCCACTGTATTTTTAAGGTGGGTTCTATTTTTCAAAATATATTTGAGTTATTAAACTCTGATGCTATTATATAAAATGTGGTATGTCCATGAAATGTTTTCACGTTCTCCCACTGTTTAATGCTCTTATGTTAACAATTGTGGCTTTTAATGGGTCTAACACACCTATTAAAAGTTGTGCGCACTGTCTTAAGGTAGTGGATTGATCCCCACGAGCCTTATAGACGAAAGGAGGATTTTGGGTTCGCCCTTAATCCGGCTAGATGGTGTAGCTGACGTGGGTTCGTCCCGGGGTCCCATCTAGTTAATGACGAATGAATGAATGATTACTTCTCAGGGGTCGCCCAGGGACTACGAATGAAATGATAAGGGTAACAGTGGTGTACGGTATGGCGCGCGCAATGAATGAAAATGTTTTGTGATTATAGAACTTAAATGTTTTATTTTAAAACCTTCTATAATTCACGTATGTGCATGGACTATCATATGAAAATGATCATTCAAAAATGCATGACCCACTGGGTACACTAGTAGGCCCACAAATCTTTTCAATCTTTTCAGGTTAGTAAGATGGTGGAGACGGAAGCAGCTGTGGCGGGTTGGCTGCAATATGTTGAAATAGCTAGCTACAAAATTATAAAAAAATATGTCATATATTTTGAGTATGTAAAATGCTAGTTAAAGATTTATTTATCGCTCGATGGAGAGTGCATGTAGTCGGCCCCTCTTGGACGCTTGACCAAAGCCCTCATGATCATGTTGTGCTATGCCAATTTCATGAGTAAGCTGGTCGGTCAACTCCTTTTGGCGAGCTAGACTCGGTTACCCCATCATTTACCGCTTTATTAAGATTGTAATTAAATATCCGACTGCTTAGCCGCACGTATTTGTAGACTGGTTCTAAACCACCAGCGTGCTGAGCCAAGCTTTCCGACTTGAATATTAAATATGTTATAATACTTAGTTTAATTATCTAACAACGATTACTATACATTAATATTCTTTAAGAATATTAACAAAAAGAGATGAACGTATATATTATTATATTATTATTATCCCCTTTCTTTCCCACTTCTTAAATCCAACCCCTAGTCATGTCCCGGCATTCGTGCCTTCCTTCGGGAATTGGGGCGTGACATAACTACCAAAGGATGATGTATGATCATGTTGGTCCTAGTAATTTTGAATATCCTCCAAATCTCGAGGAGCCGTCCAATCCTATTGCTCAACAGATTTATGACATGTTGAACTCAGCCGATAATTCATTGTTCCATGTGATACTTACTCACAGTTATCCTTTATGACACAATTCATGAGCATAAAAGTTGAAAACCACATGTCAGAGAGATGTTTCAATTAGTTGTCTTCGTTTTTTTAAATAGCTTTACCGAAGGATAACAAGTGTCCCGACGACTTCAATAGTACGAAGAGACATCTGCGCGGTTTGGGTTTACCAAGCAAATGCACTACTTTCCTTTGACGCTCCGACTGCAGAGGTTGTTTGCATCTACAACAACAACCGAAGCTATGCGTTGGCATGCGACTTCCACAGACGATGGAGTTTTTCGCCAACTGGCAAACTCTACGGCATGGAAACACTTGAATTCAATTTATTTAAAAAAATAGGTACTGTAAAAAAAGGGTCATATTTAAAAAATATATATATATATATACCGACGGAAGTGTAACTAAGATGGGTGACTCACTAAGAAGTTCGTATTAACGTATGCAATTACGTTCAAAATACATTACAAATACCAAAATACTTATGGGGTATAAGCAACATTGATTAAAAAATATATATTTTTTCGGAAAAAAAACCGACGGAAACGAGACCCTCGGTAATTTACCATCATTCTTTCGTCAGTACCACAAGTTTTAGATATCATCTCGACATATTCTAAGGTTATGAATGAATGATATTGTATATTGAAATAAAGTTTAAATGAATTAATAGGTGCTAGTTATATCAATAATACGCGTGTTCTGTACTGGTGACCACTCGAAAGGAACTTCAAGGTTAATCGTGCTTGACTTAGAGCACAACTAAGATGGATGACCTACTGGGAAGTTCGTCTTAACGTACACAATTAAGTTCAAAATACATTACAAATATCAAAATACTTGTGGGATATAAGCTAGATTGATTTAAAATAAATAAATAAATAAATAAATAAATATTTTTTGGAAAAAAAGAAAAAATAAAATCACTGACGGAAACTAGCCCTCGTTAATTACCGAGGGCACCGCCGTCGGTAACATGTCCGGAAAATTCTCGAAACTCCGACGAGGGTTACCGACGGCGTTGTCGTTAGTAATATGAAAGGTAAAAAAACTCGAAAAATCACCTGGAAACTCGAAGGATCTTTACCAACGGTGGTATATGCCGTCGATAATGTCATCACCAACAATGGTTTTTACGGCGACAGCATGCCGTCGGTGATTTTTTTTTCGACGGCGTTTTTCCTCGGTAATCCTCGTGTTTTTGTAGTGCTTATACATTACTTTTACCGTCGGTATGCAGAAATTTCATATACCTTACCTTTAACTACGGTATACCTTAGTTTAGTATACTTTTATAATTCTTTTCACTTAATTAAAAAATATATGTGAAAGTTTAAAATTCCTATTTTCACTAAATTTACATGAAAAATGTCCACTTCTATATAAATCTTTGCAGCCAAAGCCAAATTTAAGTTAATGGACTAAAATATACTTTAATGTTAATGAGTTTGCTTGATTTTTTGTGAAATGATTATATATTTTTTTATACAAGTACAGTTACGTAAGAAATGTATAGTAAGAAATGTATAATAAAAACATGTGATGATGGCTAAATTATAGAACAATTTATATACAATGAAATATTGAAATAAAAGCAGTAAATGAATAAAAAATAACAGAATTGATTTTCAACATTTAAATTTAATTTTCGACATGAAAATATATTTGGTTAGTCGTAGAAGTATCTCGATGCCCGATCAGATGATCTAGTCGCCCCGATCGAATGATCTAGCTAATTTGATCATTTGATCGTACAACTAAATTTTCGCTAACCCAATCACTGTTGTGAAAAAAATATACAGAAACCTGCGCATAGTGCATTTTTTCGTGAGGTATTAGGCACATTTTGTGAATCACATCTGTCACTTATAATTTTATATACATGTTACAAAAATAAAAGAATCTTGTATTTCTCAAATATTTTGCAGAAAAATAACAAAACATATAAGGAATGTATAAGAAATTGTCTCTCAAATACAATGGCAATCAAACATATCAGCGATAAGTTAGTCATTTTGGCATAAGATGATTATTTTTATAAAAGTTGCATTTTTCATATTGAATTAGTGAAAGTTGGTATTTTTGCCTAACACAAAAAATATTATTCATTGAAAATATGCGCTCATATAGTCATATTGAGTAATGAAATTCAATTTTTGGCCACCAATTTGAATTATGAAAAACACAAATTATGATAATTTTTTACAATTTCGATCAAAAATACCCTTGCTTGCACCCTTTCTCTCCCTCGCTTGTTGCTTCATTGGGCGACCGCTGGCACAATTGGCACTAATAATGTCAAGTGGACCTAATAAATGACACAATTGACACTAATTGTGCCATTTGTACCAACTGTCAGCGGCCGCAGGAAAATCATCAGCCGGACCGCGCCCTTTCTCTTAGCACAATTGGCACTAATTGTAGCAAGTGTACCTAATGAATGACACAATTGACACTAATTGTGCCATTTTTACCAACTGCCAGCGATCATGCTTTTTCTCCCTTGCCCACTCTCACTCACACCGCGTTGCCCAACAACCGTGGGAAAGTCAGTTGCCGAGCTCTTTCTCTTGGCACTAATTGTGCCAAGTGTAACTAATGAATAACACAATTGACACTAATTATGTCATTTGTACCATCATAACCTGCGAGCCCAACCCTAACCCGAAGTCCAACCCACGCGCGTAACCCTATCCAGTCCACCTAATTAAGAGCAAAATAGTCTTAAAACGTTAAAAAATGACCAAAATTTGTGTTTTTAAGATAAGCGTGGCCAAATATTGAGTTTTATTGTTTACTATGACGGGGAGGGCTAGAATAAAAACACTCTTAAGTGTATAAAATATAAATGATTTTCAGCCTTAAGATCATCAAGATCCACGGTTGATTCGTAACCCTTTTGGATGAATTCGTGGTCCTGGGTTCGAATCCCAAAGGTAGCAAAAATTTATTTTTCACAATTCGTAACCATGTTGGATGAATTCGTAACCCTGTTGGATAAAATTCGTACATTAAAAAACGTTTATATTTATATTTTAGGAAGTGTTTTTACTGTAGCCCTCCCCTACTATGACTATCTCATAAGTGGACTCTTTTTCATTTATCTCTCCCACTTTTTGACAAATATTTCCTCAAAATAAATTACTTATACTATTATAAACTATTTGTTCATAAACATCTATATATGCGCAAACCTTATGACCTATTCAACTTAGACAGATAAGTAATAATCAACATAGAGTTAGACCTAAATATACACCTTCATTATAAAATGATTACGTTTCATGATTAATTATTTATACAATTAAGCATTTTTATGTTCATTATTAAAAATTTCAAATTTCACCCTGTATATAAGATATGAATTAAGCAAAATTAATTGAAATAACATATTTTATACTATACAATATTTCAAAAAAAAAATCAATCTATTATAATAAAAGATGCAACAAGAGAAGTATCCAATTTTTCCATAAAAAGAAAAGAAAAAAATGAAGAGAAGTATCCAATTTTTCTCTCAAAAGAAAAAGAAAAAAAGAGAAGTATCCAATTTAACCTTGACTGGTACAGGATTCACAGCCACCACTCTCTCTCTCTCCTCCCAGCCTTCAGCTTGCCACGACTAGGACGTCATTTCAAAAGTACCCAATCATGTAGCGCCACATCAGCATTCTCCCCAGCGCCTAAAATACGTCCATGTTCAATGAACCTAGCACGGCCGCCCCCCGCCCTTCATTTCCCCGCTTTTATATATTTTTCCAAATCGTTTCTCACCAAAAACACACACTGCAAACAGATTTTCACAACAGTTTCCCAAAACCCAGTAACGGAAATTCGGGTTTCCAATTTCGTATTACAGCGAAGAATTCATTTCATCGATGGCGTTTTCCATATCCTCTTCGCCCGCAGCCGTTCATAGCCCTTCTCCATCTTCCTCTTTCGAGCAGCCCAGAGGTAAAATCTCGTCCCAATTTTATATTCTCGAAACACGTTTTGGTAATTCGATAAATTGAATCGCGTTTTCTCTTGCTTCAGCTGCGCAATTCGGCGCGTTTCAGCCGTTGGATAGGTCTAACCTTCCACCAGCGTCGGTGAGCCTTTCACGGCGTTGCGCCGCCGTGAAGCCTTTGAACGCGGAGCCCAAGAGGAGTGATTCGATCGTTCCGTCGGCTTCGACCTTGGCTGCTCCTGGTACGTAGCAAAAAATTCATTAGGACTGTGCATGCAGATTTTTTTCAATTGAAAAAGTTTTGAATCATAATCTGACATTAATTTTCCTATGCTATTTGTTAATTGACACGTTTGCCCTCGGTCGAATTTTAATTTTCGAAAATTCTGCAGAGGTGGTAGAGAAAGTGGAGGTAGAAGAGGACTTCGAGAAATTGGCGGAGGAGCTCCAAAATGCTTCTCCTCTTGAGATTATGGATAAGGCCCTCGAGAAATTCGGAAATGATATTGCTATCGCGTTTAGGTAATTCACTCACTGCCTGGATTGTTTTTAAGAGTTTTATTTATCATATTTTCATCACTGAATTTTATATAACAGAATATTTTATGAAAAAAGTTAAAAATTTTAAGCTTTTTAGAAGAAAATAACAATTCAGGATATTTTATAGAAATCGATGAAAGTTCGATATATAAAATATTATTAACTCAATATTTTATTGTATAGTTACCAACTATTTAGAAATACATGCGAATTCGATATCTACTTGTATGTTTATGCAAAGATCTCCGTTTTCCGGTTGATAAAAGATTAATATATATTCCCTAAACAAGTTGATTTCTATGTATAATAGTGCCTTGAAGACCATAGGTGACCGTTGATTATATATTGTTTAAATAAACACTGTTGTGGGGCCCTTTCAGTGGGGAAAGATACAAAAGGTGACAGAATCTTAAATATTTTATTTCACGAGTGACTCCTGAGTGAACCGAAGCACATGTCTAGGAGTCCAATTAATTTTGGGCCCGGGGCGTCCATGAGAAGTCATTTTCAAATAGTTGCTGAATTTAAATAATAATATTCCATATAACCCTGATGCGATCAAGCATTCATCCACCAAAAAAGCAAGGGATAAATTCATTTTTGTTGCGTTTTGCTTAGATGTTGAATGTAGCGTAGTGTTATGTTCAGTTTAGCGGCTTAGATCAGACTTTGTAATATGATATATTGTTTGGTTGGATGGAGTATTTAGTCTCGAGAGGGTATCACATAAGATTAGTCTTAAGTCTTGGACTGCCTTTATATCAAAATTAATTTTGGATAGTTTGAGATCAGTTTAATCTTTAGTAAGTGAACACCTTATGCTTGGGTTATTGATGCTAAATATTGTGACATGTTGTGAAGCATTTAGCTGACTGGTGCAATGTTAAATTTTTTGCAGTGGGGCTGAAGATGTGGCTTTGATTGAATATGCACACTTAACAGGACGGCCGTACAGGGTTTTCAGCCTTGATACAGGGAGATTGAATCCGGAGACATATAAATTCTTCGATGAAGTCGAGAAGAAGTATGGGATTCGTATCGAATACATGTTTCCAGATGCTCTTGAGGTTCAAGCTTTGGTTAGAAGCAAGGGCCTCTTCTCCTTCTATGAAGATGGCCATCAAGAGTGCTGCCGCGTGAGGAAGGTGAGGCCGTTGAGGCGGGCCCTCAAGGGGCTCCGGGCATGGATAACGGGCCAGCGAAAGGATCAGTCTCCAGGAACTCGATCAGAAGTGCCCGTTGTCCAAGTTGATCCTGTCTTCGAGGGTTTGGATGGTGGAGTCGGGAGCTTGGTGAAGTGGAATCCGGTGGCGAATGTGAAGGGCAACGATGTTTGGAACTTCCTCCGAGCAATGAATGTGCCCGTGAACTCGCTGCACGCTCAGGGTTACATCTCGATCGGATGTGAGCCGTGCACGAGGGCGGTCCTGCCTGGGCAGCACGAGCGTGAGGGACGGTGGTGGTGGGAGGATGCCAAGGCCAAGGAGTGCGGCCTGCACAAGGGCAACATCAAGGAGGAGAATTCGAATGTCCAAGCAAACGGGACTGCCCCGGCTGCCGCAGATCTCTTCACCACTGAGAACGTAGTGAGCTTGAGCCGGCAGGGAATCGACAACTTGCTGAAGCTGGAAAACAGGCAGGAGCCGTGGCTTGTCGTGCTGTATGCCCCTTGGTGCCAGTTTTGTCAGGCGATGGAGGGATCTTACGTGGAGTTGGCCGAGGCGCTGGCGGGGTTGGGTGTGAAGGTGGCGAAGTTCAGAGCAGACGGGGAGGAGAAGGCCTTTGCGCAGCAGCAGCTGCAGCTGGGAAGCTTCCCTACTATAGTCTTCTTCCCCAAGCGTTCTCTGCGTCCCATTAAGTATCCATCGGAGAACAGAGACGTGGCGTCGTTAATGGCGTTCGTGAATGCCCTCCAATAATGCATCTGCAATGAAAAGTATATAGATGGGTTGTGATTGTGAAGTGGTTCCTAATCGGACAGGGGATTTGGGATTTGGGATTTGGGATTTGGATGGACTTGGTAGCTATGGTGTATAATTTTGTAGCTTTCTTATCTCCCCCTCGCTTTTGTATCGTTTCAATGTCTCAATTTTGTAAGCTTTGATGGCGCCCATGTTAAATGATCGTTCGACGTGGATAAAAGATTTCGTGTTTTCTTGATTGAGTTTAGCAACGTTATTTGGAGGATGCATCACTGCAATACCGTGCCTGTGATCATGTTTGGAACTGAGGAATGAAAACTTTCTTGCTTCATTAATATTAGCATGAAAATACTTTCTATCAAGATTGACTAAGAAACAATGGGTTTATGAAAAATTGAAAATGTATGAAATAGTAGTAATATTCGAAATGATAAATTAAAAAAAAAAAAGCGATATTTGTGCTCTTTTATTTCCCATGTGAAAAAGATTTTAATTCCATAATTCTATTTTGAGTAAGGATTTTTTTAGGACAATAACTTAAGTCGATTTGAAAATTAGGATAAATTTTTTCAAAGCTTTAAAAATAAGACACTGATTAATAAGTGTTGTACCTCGGCTCATCATCAAATTTTTGGGCTTACCCGCACGGACCAAGCACGTGACAACCCGCACGGAGGGGATGATTATGTGATAAGCACGTCATTTTTAGGGTTCCAAATAAGATGTCACGTGCTTGGTCTAAGCGGGTAAGCCCGAAAATTCAGTAATGAGCCGAGAAATGTCATGTGGGTGCAACGTTTATTAATTAGTGTCCTATTTTTACAAGTCCGAAAATTTTTATCCTAATTTCCAAATCGATCTAAGTTATTGTCCTAAAAAACCCTCTTAACTCTATTTTTTTTTCTAGGGATCACTCATCCTAATACTACTCTCGTCCAAGCACGCTTCATTTAGAAGTTCTGATTGGATCCGGGGCATTTGTGCTGATATGATCAAACCTAATTCTACTACTCTATTAATATTTTTAGAATCTATTTCGCCCACCAAAATATTTTTACCCACATAGATAAAAAAATATTGATTTACCTTGTCAATTTAATACACTCGCAACAAATCTAGTGAGAGAGTGAGAAAAATATACTTAAAACACTTTTATTAAAACTCGTATCATTCTCTCCTATTATTATTTTTACAGGATGGAGGGAGTATATAAGTAGCATTCCTGGAAACGATATAAACTTAATGTGCCCAACAATTTATATTTTTAATATGAAATTCTCAAGCCAATGAGGCATAGCTCAAGTGGCAAAGCTAAGTCACTCAAAGACTCTTTTTTTGTGAAAGATCTTGGGTTTAATCATGTTGGGTCCCGGAGGGTCACTGAATTGGTGTATTGGAGGGGGGGGAGAGAGAGAAATACACCAGTAGGCTATTTTAAAAATGGGTTAATGGCATGTAAATTACCAAACTATACCCAAATTCTGGTCTGGGCAACGAACTTCAAAGTGAATTTTAAAAATTACTAAACTTTGACATTGATCTGAATTGGTCTCTCCGGTCATTTTCCGATAAGGGTATTTTTGGTAATACACACACGTGGCATGTTTTTGTTGCGCTGGAACTAACTTGGCACCACGCTGGCATCCGAATGGATTTAATTAAGATGAAACGTCGTCGTTAAGGTTTAGGGGGCAAAGACAACTGAAAAGTCGCGCCCTTTTCATTGTTTTAGCATTTTGGTTTTCAATTTGGTATTCATAATTTTTCTCTCGCTTATGTGTGGTTATTCCTTGGTTTTTCATTTCCATGTAAGGTTATTGTATTTCTGAAACAAAAAAAGTTATCATCTTTTGGAGAGGAAACTAGGTCCTAGTGTTTTTTTCTTGTTGGTGGGTTGTCTCTTTCGTGTGGAGTCGATGTTCGCTAATATTTTCACCACGCCACAAGTATACGGGTAGTTGTAATATATGGAAGCAAGGTCGTATCACACAAGGATTAGTAGTTTAATCTAGTGATTATCCTAATTCATTTTACTAGACTATTTAGACTAAACGATGGAGTGATTGGTTTGATTATCTAACTAAATACTTAACAAGTGCAAAGAAATGAAAACAAGTAAACAACGTGGACTAATGTAATGATTAAGATGATTTAGGGACTAGGAATCGATGGTTAAGCAAAGGACTTCAATTATAGCTCAATACTAATCTTGACGATCCTAATTATCTAGAGTGATCTCCCAACTAGTTCTAGCACCCTCCCGGATGACTAGAACGGTAGATTACGGGTCATAATTGCCGTCCCCGGTCAACTTCTAACCTATAACTCCCAAAAGCACACAAAGATCAACATACTCTCACCCAACTCTCAACCTCCCGGTTATCGAATTGATATGTTTCAAACACCTTATCTATTGCAATTATTATCTCCCGATTCAAATTGCAAATTAGGAATGCATAGAATGTGGCCAACAAACCATACAAGAAATAAAGCAAGAGTTTGAAAAGATAATGTGCAAAGGAACAAACAAGATTTATATTGAGCACAAATAATCAATCCATTACAATAATCATCTAGCCTAATCCCCAAATCAAAGAGAAATTTAGCCTATCATGTTCAACAATAACATACCCAATAACAAAGGAAACATAAATGAAAGAGAGAGAAAGAATGAACAAATCCTATTGAATAGCTTGCTTCAATCCTCTCTCCTCTTCAATGCCTTCTTCAAATGGGTGGTTGAGTGTAGTTATGGAGCTAGGGTTGTGAATGGAAGATTGGGAGTGAAAGGGTTGGTGTGTGTAATGAATGTTGGAGAAGAAGAGTGAGGAAGAATGAGAGAAAAAGGGGGAAAAATGGGGTTTTAGAGTCAAAATTCGCATCTGGGCCCACCAAAGGGCGGATCCCCGCGGTCGCGGCACGAACCGCGGTCTGGAACGTGACTGGAAAGGGAGGAGGCCGCGGTCGGGGACCGCGGCCGCGGCTCTGACCGCGGTCGACGTTCAAAATCGTTCTGTACTCGGGCGCAGGAGGCCGCGGTCGGGCCCGCGGTCGCGGAAGGGACCGCGGTTCAGTGTTCTTTAGCCACGGCTGGCTGCCGCGGCCGTGGGGTCCTGCGCAGCTGGCTTCGTCGGCTCCGTTCTCCCTAGTCCAAGCTCTGATTCTGGCGCCGTTCGCGCTCACGGATTCCTCTCGAGACGTACTTCACTCTTATGCTCCCACAATTCTCCAATCAACTCTTGATTTACCCTGAAAATATTCAAAAACTATACCAAGCAATCAAGACTTCATAAAACTCAAAATTGGGATACAAACACATATTAGCAATCAATTTATGGGGAAAATGACAACAATTCATGCGATATTGAGGTATGAAATCCATGTTTGTCAACCCCCCAAACTTAAAGCGTTGTTTGTCCCCAAACGACAAAAGAAAGAAATAAAAGTAAACAAACATGTAAGCATGAATTGATGTTATTTCAAGGGGCTTCAAATTTCAAGATTATTTCACAAATGTACCACAAGTAGACATGCATTTCAAGAGATCACAAGTGATGAAGAGTTCAATATTATGGCCTCCAAGCTTGAATCCTCACAAGGGTGGATGTTTCAATTATGCACTCAACTCTCAAGTGTATAGATTGGAAGTGTTTGCACTCAAATTGAATCATGTATGCAATCTTCCATAGGCTTGCCATTTGTCCTAACTCTCTATATTTCAATGTGTTATAAATAAAGATCAAAAAGGGCTTTCCTTGGGTTGTAATGAGGGCTCTTTGGTAAGGTGAGTAGTTTTTAGGCAAAGTGACTCATTCCACGATCAAATAATCATAATGAACAAATCGACTTCACTATTTCTCTTATCAAACAAAAACCAAAATCCCTACATTTCATCTTTTCATCCTTAGTGATATCTATCATGGCCATGATTCAAAAGGTAAATCACTCCCCTTTATGCTCTTTTATTCACATTCACTTTCATTTCTTTTTCTTTTTGAGCTCATAGGGGACTAGTGATTTTCACTTAATCAAAGCTTGATAAGCATTTTCAATCATTTCCCAAACTTTTCTTCATCAAAGCAACCACCAACACTCTAGGTTCTACCCCTTTATCATTGGTTCATTCAAAGAAAGGCTACAAGGCACAAAAGGGGTAAACTAGGATCATATGAGAGTTTGGACACAATTTGAGTTAAGTGGCTAACAAAGATGACCTTAAATCACTTCAATATTAACAACACATCTACTTTTATTTTCAAGAGATGACTCATGGCAAGTTCTAGAGATCAACACACATGCTCAAATGATTTACACTCAAGAATAAAATGAGATTGTAATTGTATGACAATCAAAGGCTCAATTCTCACAAGCTCATTTTCATTTTCAAGTTCTTGGAGGTATAACATTTAGCTCATCGTCACAAGTTCAAACCCGACATGCAAAATCAACAAGTGACACATAACAATTTCTTTTCAAAAACACAGTCATATCATAAGCCCAATAACAAACAAGTCGTCCTCACAAAATTTGCTACAATTATCCCAACACAAACCAAAACATCAAAAAGTCTCAATCTTCCAATTATTCAAAACAACAACAAAACAAGATAAAACCAAAACATGCAAAAACACAAGATAAACGAGACAACTAATCCATCTTCCCCCTCCCCCCAAACTTATTTCACACAAAGTGGAAATGAGGTTGGAGGAAAAGAGAAGGAGAAGTTGTCTCGAACTCACAACGGGGACGGGCACGGCTACGGCGACGGAAAGGGGCCATGTAAGGTGTAAAAGTGGCGCATATGCTCCTCATAGCGGCGCCGCTCCTCCTCTTGATATTGCAAGAAGGCTTCGTATTGCCTTCTTTGCTCTTCTTGAATTGCATCAAAACGGGCTATATTGGCGGCTTGGAAGGTGTCGAAGCGGCCCATCATCCTATCCTCAAATTCGGCACCCCATCCCGGATACGTCGGAGTGGTTGAGGTATCGCACCACCTTGTTCATATGCTTGCTCTTCCTCCTCGCCCTCGGGGGCGTGTTGTGCGGCATGGAGATTTGGAATGATGGAGGCGAGATGGGCGGCTTCTTTCAAGCCAAGGTTGGTGGCTTCGCCGGGGCCCAAGATGGTGGTGAGGGCCGGACTGGGCAAAGGGAAGTACACCAAATGGTTATACTCCTTAAGAACCCAAAGCAAGCGGGGACCGGCGGCGAGGAGATGATTTTGCACGAGGCAACGCCGGTCCAGGAGGATGTCTTGGGAGATTGGCTCCACGGTGATGTCAATATTAAAATGCCCCGCTATGGGGGTGATCATCCCCCCAATACAAATCTTCCCGCTTGTGATGCGGGCTTGAGAAGCAAATTGGTCCGCAAGAAGGCAACCAATGGACAACGAGCGACGGGCGAGAGCTCGCCGAATGAGCAAAAGCTCATTTGCACGGCAAAAACCTACATTCTCTCGAGCGAGGAATGTGAATCCAAATGCTCGTTGGAGTAGGCGGATCACGGGGTTACGGAGCGAGCTTGCTTTTGCCTTCTTGGAGTCGTAGTAGGGGACCTCGTCCACTTCGCCCCGGGTCATCAAAGACCAATTGGGTTGGGCATTGAATTCGAGTTCTTCCACATAAGGCCCGCCTCGCGGGCAACCCATCAAGTCGTCCAGATCATCGATTGTTAGCTCCCGGGGCTCACCCCCAAGTTGAAAAGTAATTCGAGATGGAGATCTATTTTCCTTTTGGAGGGTAAACGTGGAGAGAAACTCCAATGTGAGCCCTCGATAGCTTAACCACCCGCCGGTGACGGCCCTCCTCCATCCGCCTTGGTCCGCCAAGGTCCACACATCATTGGTTATGCCCATTGTTTCAATGGTATCCGAGCAAATGTAGCGACATTGCCGTTGAGGGAGGGCGCTTAGTTGCTCCTACTTTTCACGAGCGGCTCGGTTTGGAAGCTCAATGCCATAAAACTGAGGTTGGCGCGTCGTAATGATGTCCTCTTGTGCCGCGGCGCGTGAGCTAGAGGCTTTTTCTTGCCCTTCCCTCTAGTCAATCGTGGGGCCATAGCAAAAGGTGCCTACAAAAACAAGAGTGAGTTTTTCTTTTACAAAGACAAAAACAAAGATAAAGATACTTCAACAAAAACACAACAAACAACTAACATATTGAACTAAGCAAATTAACCCGAAAAAAGGGTGAATTCTTATTCTAAAAGCATAATAATTTCATCACCTTATCACAACGCATCTCACAACACACATAGCATCAATATCAAGCCCACAATCACTAAAAATATCCCCCAAACTTAGGCATTTATCCACATCCAACACAAGCAAAATCTCAAGCAAAAATGTCAATTAAGCATAAATTCACCGATTAAATTGCAAATAAATGAAAGACCCATCATCCTAGACATGTATAGAAGCAATTAAAAGCATCAATTCAACAATGTAGCACAATGTAGGAAAAATCCTAATTTTGAGCCATAATTGCATACAAACATGTAGAAGGCAAAATATCACAAAATAATCGGTAAAAATCATCTAAATCATGCTTAGAATGTATAAATGAAGGAATGAGGGCAAGTAAAACATACCTTGAAGTTGGATTTGGAAGTGAAAGTGGAGAAGAAAAGAGTGTAATTTCGTGGGTGTGTGTAAAATGGGTGAAAAGTGAAGTGAAAGGGTGAAAAATTTGAATTTTAGGGGTGAAACAGCCGGTCAACGCGGTCAACGGACGGGCAGGGGACCCGCGGCCACGGTCGGGACCGCGGTCCCTCGCCCAAAACGTTCTGGACTCCGCTCGGCATGAGCCGCGGTCGGACCCGCGGCCGCGGGCGGGACCGCGGGCCTACTGGGCGATGCTAAAAATGGGTATTGGGCAAGGCCCACGGCTGCGGGCCCGGCCGCGGCCGCCCTGGGTGAGCCCAACACCAAAAATAATCCATTTTTCATGCCTTTTTCAAGTTTCACCCCTTCAACTCTCCTCTTTTTTTTTTTTGTATTATTAGGAAGAGAAATAAGAACACAAATCGAAAGAAACTCACACACATATATAAATATATACATAGATCAATATATAAATACCTATGTATGTGTGTGTTTATTGAACTTGCAAAAATGAAAAGATACCTTGTTGGGGTGCCTCCCAACTAGCGCTTAGTTTAACGTCGTGAGCTCGACGTCTTCATGATCGTGTCATGTCCTTGGCTTGGCGAGAGTGATGACGGACACTTCATCTCGTGGCTCGGCTCAAAAATATGACTTGATGCGTTGGCCATTCACCACAAAAGTGCGTCCGTCGTTGCCCTTCAATTCAATAGCTCCATTGGAGGAGACCTTGTTGATGAGGAATGGGCCCGACCATTTTGACTTGAGCTTTCCCGGAAAGAGTGAAAGGCGGGAATTGAAGAGAAGGACCTCATCCCCGGGTGCAAATTCCCGTTTGTGGATCATCCTATCATGAAACCTCTTGGTCCTCTCTTTGTAGAGGCTTGAGCTTGCAAATGCCTCACTTCGAAATTCATCCAACTCATTGAGTTGGAAAACTCTAGCTTGGCCCGCCTTTTTGAAATCAAAATTGAGCTTTTTGACCGCCCAATACGCCTTATGCTCTAACTCCACGGGAAGGTGACATGACTTCCCATATACAAGTTGGTATGGTGACATGCCAAGCGGTGTCTTGTACGCCGTTCGATATGCCCAAAGTGCGTCATCAAGCAAGAGAGACCAATCCTTCCGGCTCCCATTCACCGTCTTCTCAAGTACTTGTTTAATCTCCCGGTTTGCCAACTCGGTTTGACCATTTGCTTGAGGGTGATAAGTCGTTGTCACTCTATGCTTCACCCCGTACTTTTTGAGAAGGCCTTCCATCCACTTGTTGCAAAAGTGGGATCCTCCATCGCTTATCAAGGCCCTTGGAATTCCATGCCTTGTCAAGATATTCTTTTGGAGGAACTTGATCACCACTTTGGAGTCATTGGTTTGAGTAGGAATTGCTTCCACCCATCTTGAAACATACTCCACGGCCAACAAAATGTATTGGAAGCCGAAAGACATTGGGAATGGGCCCATAAAGTCTATGCCCCATACGTCAAAGAGCACAACTTCAATCACATTGTTAAGGGGCATCTCGTGCTTCTTTGAAATTCCTCCCATTCTTTGGCATTGATCACAACTCAAAATAAATGAGTGGCAATCCTTGAAGATAGTCGGCCAATAGAAGCCACTTTGAAGCACCTTAAAAGCGGTTCGGTTGGTGCCAAAGTGCCCTCCACTTGGGGAAGAATGACACTCCCTCATAATAGCTCCCCATTCCACTTCGGGTACACACCGCCGGATGATGGTGTCGGCACATCATCGATACAAGAACGGTTCATCCCATAAGAAGAATTTCACATCATGAAAGAATTTTTTTCTTTGGTAACGATTCAACTTGGGCGGTGGGTGAATGCCGGATGCAAGATAGTTGACGTAGTCCGCATACCATGGGGTGTGGGCCTTGACTTGCAAGATTTGCTCATCGGGAAAGTTCTCATTGATGGGCACATTTGCATTTTCCCCTTCCACGGGATTCTCAAGTCTTGAAAGGTGATCCGCCACAACATTTTCACATCCTCTCCTATCTCGGATTTCAATATTAAACTCTTGAAGGAGGAGGATCCACCTTATCAATCTCGGCTTGGCATCTTTCTTCTCAAACAAATACCGGATGGCTGCATGGTCGGTGTGAACAATGGATTTTGTGCCAATGAGGTAGGAGCGAAATTTGTCGAAGGCATACACAACCGCCAAAAGTTCTTTCTCCATGACGGTGTAGTTCGATTGAGCCATATCTAGAGTCCTACTAGCGTAGTAGATGACTCTAAATAGCTTGTCTTTCTTTTGCCCCAACACGGCCCCGACGGCGATGTCGCTTGCGTCACACATGAGCTCAAACGGTTGCGACCAATCCGGTGTTATCAAGATGGGAGCACTCACAAAAGCCTTTTTGAGTTTCTCAAAGGCCACCAAACAATCTTTATCAAAGTTGAACTTTGTATCTTTTTCAAGAAGGTGACACAAGGGTTTGGTGATCTTTGAGAAATCTTGGATGAATCTTCGATAGAACCCGGCATGCCCAAGGAAGCTCCTCACGGCTTTCTCATTGGATGGTGGTGGAAGCTTCTCAATAGCCACTATCTTTGCTCGATCCACCTCCAATCCGGCTTTAGAGACCTTGTGTCCAAGCACAATTCCATCCCTAACCATAAAATGACATTTTTCCCAATTCAACACAAGGTTAGTTTCCTTACACCTTTGCAACACAATAGAACGATTATGGAGACAATGATCAAAAGAATTGCTAAAGATGGAAAAGTCATCCATAAAAACTTCCATTACATTTTCAATTAAATCATGGAAAATAGCCATCATGCAACGTTGAAAAGTAGCGGGGGCATTGCAAAGACCAAACGGAATGCGTCTATAAGCAAAAATGCCATAAGGACAAGTGAAAGCGGTCTTTTCTTGGTCCTCCGGGGCAATCATGATTTGATTATACCCGGAGTACCCATCAAGAAAGCAATAAAATTCATACCCCGCCAACCTATCAAGCATTTGGTCAATAAAAGGAAGAGGAAAGTGATCTTTTCTAGTAGCGGTGTTCAACATCCTATAGTCAATACACATCCTCCATCCATTTACTAACCTAGTTGCAATTAGCTCATCATGCTCATCTTTTATGACGGTTATCCCCCCCTTTTTAGCAACAACTTGAGTGGGACTAACCCACTCACTATCCGAAATAGCAAAAATAATTCCCGCATCTAGCAATTTGAGAACTTATTTTCTTACTACTTCTTGCATAATAGGGTTCAACCGTCTTTGACCTTGCCTCCTAGGTTTAAAATCATCCTCCATCAAGATCCTATGCATGCAAATGGATGGGCTAATCCCTTTTAAATCGGAAATTGACCATCCTATAGCGGACCTATACTTCCTCAAAACATTTAGTAATTGATCAAGCTCATGAGGAGAAAGGTAGGATGATACGATTACCGGATACGCCTCATCCTGACCAAGGAAGGCGTATTTCAAATGTTCGGGAAGAGGTTTTAACTCCAAGCTAGGAGTCTTCTTCTCCACTCCTTCATCTTTTGGCTCTCCATTCCTCAAGTCCAAGAAATATGCCTCTCCTTGTGAAATTTCCTGCACAAAGTTCATTTCATTAGTCTCAACAAATAAGTTGGAAGCATTAAACTCATTATTATCAACAAAAGAGAATAGAGGGTTTAGGAGGCAAGTGTCCATTGGATTGTTGTAGGTGTGGTACTCCTCCATGTTGATGCAAGACTCTATTACTTGCATCATCTTGCATTCATCCACCCTCATTTCTTCTTCTTCCTCCTTGTACTTGAGAGCCTTGTGGATTGAAAAGGTGAAGCTCTCATCATTTACTCTAAGGGTGAGTTCGCCCTTAGCAACATCAATGAGGGCTCTCCCCGTTGCCAAGAAGGGGCGCCCAAGAATCAAAGGCACATCTTTGTCTTCCACCATGTCCAAAACAACAAAGTCCACCGGGAAGATGAAATTGTTGACTTTCACTAGGACATCTTCTACTATCCCCTTTGGATAAGAAACGGAACGATCCGCCTTTTGAAGGGCAATTGTGGTTGGCTTGATGGTGCCAATCTCTAGCTTGTTGAAGATTGAGAGCGGCATCAAATTTATACTTGCTCCCAAGTCACACAAAGCTTTCCCAAAGCGATCATTCCCAATATCACAAGGGATTGTGAAGCTCCTGGGGTCCTTGATCTTGGTGGGTATTTTCCTTTGGAGAACGGCACTACACTCTTCGGTTAGATTGACCGTCTCATTCTCTCCCATCTTCCTCTTGTTTGATATGACCTCCTTTAGGAACTTTGCATAGGAGGGCATTTGTTTCAAAGCTTCAACAAGTGGGATGTTGATGTGCACCTTTCGAAAAATCTCAAGAAACTTGGAGAATTCATTCTCCACATTCTTCTTTTGATGTCTTTGAGGAAAAGGGATTGGTGGGCAATAAGGTGGTGGAGCCACGTACACTTCCTTCTTCTTTCCTCTATCTCCTTTTTCCTTGGAAGGGTTGCCATCTCCAACTTCAACCACAACACCACTTCTATCTTCTTCGTCGGGCATCTTGGGCTCTTCATATGTTGTCCCACTCCTTAGAGCAATGGCCTTGCAATGCTCCTTAGGATTCACGATTGTGTTGCTTGGGAATTGCCCTTGTTGGCGTTGATTGTTTATAGACTCGGCAATTTGTCCCACTTGTATCTCAAGCATTTTCAATTGCTTGGCTTGAGCCTCTAACTTCTCATCCGTTCTTGTCATGTGAGCTTGAGTCGTGGTCATGAACTTCATCAATATTTCTTCAAGGTTGAGCTTCTTCTCTTCCTTGATCATGCCATGGCTCACCGCAAATCCGGGCGGTGGTTGCAAGAAATTGTTTGGATTGCTATAGGAGAGGTTAGGGTGGCGGTTAGGTTGGAATCCTTGAGTGTATTGCCCTTGCCCTTGGTAGCCACCTTGTTGTTGGGGCCGGAAGTTCGCATAGCCTCGGTTGTTGTTGTTGTTGATGTAGTTCACATCCTCGAAGCTAGTTTGTTCTTCAACCACGGGCTCTACCCTTGATATTGACGTAGCATCAATCTTGCTATTCATGGCGGTCATTTGAGCCGTCAAAAGGGCTATGGGATCCGAGCTTGTAGTAGCCGCCACTTTCTTCAAGATGATCCTCTCCGTCGGGAATTGATGGCAATTGGTGGCCAAGTTCTCTATGATGTGAGCGGCCTCCGCGTGGCTTTTCTCCAACAATGCTCCATTGGCCGATGCATTTATGTCTCTTTGCATCTCACCACTACACCCGGTGTAGAATACACAAATGATTGTGTTTTGATCTAAGCCATGGTTAGGGCACTTCCTTAGCATCTCTTTGAATCTCTCCCAAGCTTCGTAGAAGGATTCTCCATCAAATTGGTGAAATTGGACTATGTCCTTCTTCATCTTCATGGTTTTACCCGGAGGGTAGAACTTGTTGAGAAACTTTTGAGCCATGTTCTCCCATGTAGTGATAGAACCACCCTCTAAAGATTGGTACCATGTCTTGGCCATGCCCCTTAGTGAAAAGGGGAAGAGTCGAAGTCGAATGGCATCCTCCGGGACTCCATTTATCTTGATGGTGCCGTATATCTCCAAGAAGTTTCCAAGATGTCCATTCGGGTCATCTTGGGAAAGACCGGCGAATTGGTTTTGTTGTACCATATTTATGAGGGCCGGCTTGAGCTCAAAATTGTTGGCGTTGATTCTCGGGGCATGTACTCCTCCTTGTTGGACAATGGGTTGGAACATATTGCTAACAGGTGGTGGTGGTGGTACATTTCTTAGAGCTTCTTGCTCATTGATTTGCCCTTGCATGTCTTCCAATTGCCTTTGGAGTTGACGGATTAAGTCGTGATTTTCCGCCATGACTTCCTCCAACTCTCTATCTCTTCTTGTTCTTGCTTTGTTGTGTCGGCAAAAAGCTTCAACCTCAAGGTCTATAGGTATAAGAGGTGCACCCTTAGACCTTGTGTTCATATACTACCTATCAACCAACAAAAACAAAGAGTCAAATCACAATCTTAAAATAGAAAACAAAAATTAAAGCAAGTAAAATGTCTAAAGTAGTTAAGCACAATGAAGCAAAATATCACAAGTAATGAAACTAAACTAATCCCCGGCAACGGCGCCAAAAACTTGTTCGCTAATATTTTCACCACGCCGCAAGTATACGGGTAGTTGTAATATATGGAATCAAGGTCGAATCCCACAAGGATTAGTAGTTTAATCTAGTGATTATCCTAATTCATTTTACTAGACTATTTAGACTAAACGATGGAGTGATTGGTTTGATTATCTAACTAAATACTTAACAAGTGCAAAGACAAATGAAAACAAGTAAACAACGTGGACTAATGTAATGATTTAGGGACTAGGCATCGATGGTTAAGCAAAGGACTTCAATTATAGCTCAATACTAATCTTGACGATCCTAATTATCTAGAGTGATCTCCCAACTAGTTCTAGCCCCCTCCCGGACGACTAGAACGGTAGATTACGGGTCATAGTTGCCGTCCCCGGTCAACTTCTAACCTATAACTCCCAAAAGCACACAAAGATCAACATACTCTCACCCAACTCTCAACCTCCCGGTTGTCGAATTGATATGTTTCAAACACCTTATCTATTGCAATTATTCTCTCCCGATTCAAATTGCAAATTAGGAAGGGTTAATGGTGTTTTTTACCCTATTTGAAAAAGGAAACATAAAATATACCCACCCAAAATTAAACATATAAAATGTACCCATTTTGAGGTTGAAAGGACTAAGATACCCTTAAAACAAAAAGAAAATACCAAACAAATCCCCTCTCCAAAAAAAACACCAAAAATCGCAACCTCTTCCCCCCACCCCAAAAAAAAATTGCAGCCTCTCCCCATCTATCTTTCTCTCAGCGCGCCTCCGCCTCCGCCGCCGCCGCCGCCCTGGCATCGTCGCCGCAGCCACAGATCCCGTCGCCGTGGCCGCCCAGATCTGCCTCCGTCGCGCGCTGCCGTTTTTCTCTCCAGCGCGCTTCCGGCGCGCCTCCGGCGCCTCCACGCACGCCTTCGCCGCAGCCTCCCGTCTCAGCCGTCCAGCCTCTCCTCCTCCTCTGCCTCGCCGCGACTCCTCTCCAAATCACAGGCGCAACCTTCTTCTTCTTCTCTCTCCCATCTCTCTCTCAGCGCGCCTCCGCCGCCCTCCAGCGTGCCTCCGCCTCCGCCGCCCTAGCGCCGTCACCGCAGCCACAGATCCCGTCGCCGTGGCCACAGATCCACCGCAGCCTTCTTCTTCTTCTTCTTCTTCTTCTTCTTCTTCTTCTTCTCTCTCTCTCTACCGATTCCCCCACCTGCACGATTTCCGATCTGATGTCGTACGATTTCTGATCTGAAGTTTGATATTTGAAATTGTGCCAAGATCTGAGGTTTGATTTTTGAATTTGTGCCAAAAATGTTCAGTGCTCGACGGTTCACATTGCTCGACACTCAATGCTCGACACTTAATATCGAGCAATAGTTCAATTTGAACTATTGCTCGTCTTGCTCGACATTGAACTATTGCTCGACATGCTCGACAGTTCTTAATTGCTCAACATGCTCGACAGTTCTTAATTGCTCGACACTCGATGTTCGAGGAGTCGAGCAATAGTTCAATTTAAACTATTGCTCGACATGCTCGATGCTCGACAGTTCAATGCTCGACGCTTTAGTGTCGAGCAATGCGAGCAATGCGCGAATTACACATAGGGGTAAAAATGTCCTAAGTGGGTAGATTTTATTGTTTTAAAAAAAGTGGGTATATTTTATGTTTCATCTTTCAAAAAGGGTATATCACATTTTGCCTCAATTAGGAATGCATAGAATGTGGCCAACAAACCATACAAGAAATAAAGCAAGGGTTTGAAAAGATAATGTGCAAAGGAACAAACAAGATTTATATTGAGCACAAATAATCAATCCATTACAATAATCATCTAGCCTAATCCCCAAATCAAAGAGAAATTTAGCCTATCATGTTCAACAATAACATACCCAATAACAAAGGAAACATAAATGAAAGAGAGAGAAAGAATGAACAAATCCTATTGAATAGCTTGCTTCAATCCTCTCTCCTCTTCAATGCCTTCTTCAAATGGGTGGTTGAGTGTAGTTATGGAGCTAGGGTTGTGAATGGAAGATTGGGAGTGAAAGGGTTGGTGTGTGTAATGAATGTTGGAGAAGAAGAGTGAGGAAGAATGAGAGAAAAAGGGGGAAAAATGGGGTTTTAGAGTCAAAATTCGCGTCTGGGCCCACCAAAGGGCGGATCCCCGCCTTATCCCCGCGGTCGCGGCACGAACCGCGGTCTGGAACGTGGCTGGAAAGGGAGGAGGCTGCGGTCGGGGACCGCGGTCGCGGCTCTGACCGCGGTCGACGTTCAAAATCGTTCTGTACTCGGGCGCAGGAGCCCGCGGTCGCGGGAGGGACCGCGGTTCAGTGTTCTTCAGCCACGGCCGGCTGCCGCGGCCGTGGGGTCCTGCGCAGCTGGCTTCGTCGGCTCCGTTCTCCCTAGTCCGAGCTCTGATTCGGGCGCCGTTCGCACTCACGGATTTCTCTCGAGACGTACTTCACTCTTATGCTCCCACAATTCTCCAATCAACTGTTGATTTGCCCTGAAAATATTCAAAAACTATACCAAGCAATCAAGACTTGATAAAACTTAAAATTGGGATACAAACACATATTAGCAATCAATTTATGGGGAAAATGACAACAATTCATGCGATATTGAGGTATGAAATCCATGTTTGTCAGTCGACATCGTGGGTTTCTGTTAGTTTGTGGTCCCCAAACACTAAACAATGGCGAAAAGGTAAATTCGAATAGTATTAAATTGATTTCGTTTGTATAAAATTCTATGTAAGCCTGTCGTTTGTGCATTTATGTTGGAGTATCACTGTTGTAGGGTTTTGCATGTTCAAGTTTAGCCGATTTAACCAATTTACGTATTTGATAATGATTTGAATCTTGGTTGGTTGTGGTTATTGTTGATTTGAATTTTGTTGTCATATTTGTAGTGCCTCTGAATTTGGTTTCCATATTTTCCATGGGGGTAGGTTCATTAACTATGAAGCTAAACAACATTACATAGGTGGGGGTTTTGACACTAAGATTGGGTTAGATCCTGATAGGTTCGGGTACTTTGATCTTCTTGACTATGTGAAAGAATTAGGCTATGTGTCCTGGGCTGGGTTGTATTATAGAATACCTAGAACTCAAACACATAAGGTAATAGTTAATGATCAAAGTGTAATGGAAATGTTGAGTCTACTGGATATGCACGCAGTATTAACTGTATGTGTGGATGGGGGTAGGCTTGGTACAGATATGGGTGAGGGAGGGAAGGTTTCTGAGGGAAAAGCTTGTGATAGCAAAGTCTCTGAGGCGAGGGACAAAGAGTCTAAATTACAAAGTGAGGGTTTAGTTGAGAAATATATTAGTGAAGCTGACGGGGAGAGTGGGTCTGGTTCTGAGGGAGATGATGAGAGTGTGGAGGATGGTGGTCTTGATGCTTTCTTTGCGGGTGAGAGAGGTTCTCAGGATGAAGGGGAGGAAAATTCTGAGGATGAAAGGGAGGAATTGGTAAAGGAACCACCAGCAGGTGATGATGGTGAGGGTTTAGTTGAGACAGTTGTAGAGACTCATTTGGGTTTACATATTTACATGATGATGGGGACTGGGGTCACCTAGATAATGCCACATATTCCGAGATTGACGATTTCATCATGGTGAATCAAGGACCAACACCTAAGCTAAAACGATAATCATAAATTATACCTAGTTTGATTAGCTGAAGAAGACGAAGAAAACAATTGAAAGCTAGAACACAAGAGAGAATTTGCTGCTGTATTTGAAAGTGAGAGATAACGTAGAGTACAAGAGAGCACGTATGTCCTATTTATAGATTACAAATGAAGGGTAAAACGGTAAATTCGTCTGTGGTGCATGCGCCTTGCGTGTTTGAGGGTAGAATGGTAACTTTGCCTAAACGCGGGAGACTTCCCCGCGCTTTCTAGTGCCTCTGCTGTTGAAGAGCATTCCTCTGGCGAGAACAGCTTCTCTGACGGATGTAGCTCCTCTGGTGGAGATGACTTCTCTGGCGAGGGTGATTTCTTGGGCGAACCTGATTCCTCTGGCAAGAGCCATTACTCTGGTGGGTGAGATGTCTCTAGTGAATGAGATTCCTCTGGTGAGAATGGTTCCTCTGGCAAGTACGACTCCTCTGGTGAGGATGATTCTTCTGACGAGTGTGTTTCTTCTGTCATACTTGTTCCGCTGGTGGGGTCGATTCCTCTGATTTGCATCATTTCCCTACTCTGCATATATCACTCCTCATCACATCAATATGGAGTGTTTCTCAGATAGTAGTGAGGGTGAAGATTATGAACCTAGTGAAAGTGAGTTGTCATATGTTAGTCTACGAAATCTAGACTATATATCTGATGAAGAGAACTTGCAAATGCGAAAGAAATTAAGAAAGGTTGATAGTGTTTTTAAACTGATGAATGAAAAAGATGGCTTCGAGGCCGATGTTGAACACACATACCAGTCTGATTACGAGAATGATGAAAAGGAATTTGTCTCGGATGAAACTGATTCTGACTTCGATCATAGGTTGAGGGTCAAGAGGGTAGTATATGATCCTAGATGTGACCACAACAAAATGAAGCCAGTAATTGGCATGTATTTCCAGGATATGCTTCAATGTAGGGCTGCTTTGACAACATGGGCAATAGAAAACGGCAGATATATCCATTTTAAGGGAGTATCTAAGAAAAAATTGTTGGCAAAATGTACCCTACCTTGCCCTTGGAAGCTATATGCTAGTTATGTCCAGCCTAATGGAACATTTATGATTAGATCTTGTAGTGGGGAGCATAGTTGTCCTAAGGCCATGTCTAATAAATTGTTGACTTCTCAGTAGATAGCCGGTAGGTACTTGAATGTCTATAGGGTTAGATATAATCTGAAGGTTAAAGATTTGCATGCTGATATTCTCGAGAGGTTCAAAGTTAGAGTGCCTAAGGACCGACTCTATAAGGCTAGGAGAATGGCTCAGGAGATGGTGAGAGGGTCTGTGGACGAACACTATGCCATGATAAAGAATTATGTTGCTGAACTTCATCGCGTGGATCCTGAAGGAAGGTTTGAGCTTCTGCTACAACCCGATAACACTTTCAAAGAACTGTACATTGGTTTGAGTGCTTTGAGAAAGTGCTTCAAAGCCAGCTGCAGACCAGTCATTGGTATTGACGGTTGCTTTCTTAAAACGTACTTGGGAGGCCATCTTCTCTGTGCTACTGGGAAAGACGGAAACAATGGGATGTTTCCCTTAGCATGGGCTGCGGTGGAGGCTGAAAATGAAGCCTGTTGGACATGGTTCTTGGAAACTTTGTTTGCGGATTTAGAGCTTCGTGATGGAAGTGGATGGGCCTTCATCAGTGACCAACAAAAGGTAACGAAATTCATTTTCTTTACATAAATTTTTTATTCTTAATATTCATATCATAGCTGTCTTTGTAATTTCGTGTCTTGTATTTCGTAGGGATTACAAAATGCGGTTGGTAGGTTGGCACCTCAGGCGGAGCATAGGAATTGTGCTCGTCATATCTACATGAACTGGAAAAAGGTCCACAAGGGTCAAAGCCTTAAAAACCTATTTTTTCAAGCGGTGTATGCAACCTATGAAGTTGACTTCAAAATCGCGGTTCAAGATATGAAAATAGAGTCACCGGCAGCCTTTGATGATTTCATGGCACGCGACACAACTAAATTCTGTAAGGCCTTCATCTCAACTTACCACAAGAGTGATAGTGTGGATAATAACATAAGTGAATGCTTTAATGGATATATACTAAATGCTCGGGGTAAACATGTTATTCACATATTAGAAGAGATTAGGTCTTCTTTGATGGTTAGGCAGGTTCAAAAATTCAAAGCCATGAGTCTTGTCACTGGTAAGATAACACCAAATATTTGAAAGTTGTTGGAAAAGAATTTGAATGCTAGTGCATATTGTATGACACTCCCTGCAATGTATGATTCATTCCAAGTGCATTATGAAGGAGACACGTTCATTGTTCATGTTAAAACTGGAAACAATGGACATAATGGATGTTCTTGTAGAGAGTGGGATTTGACAGGTATCCCATGCAAGCACCACTACTAGAAAAACGCTCATAGATAACGGATAAAATCCGTTATCTATGAGCAAAAAGCTGTTGTGTATAGTGGTGTTATCTATGATACGTATCATAGACAACGGTTAAAAAACCGTTATGTATGTGAGAATAGATAACGGTACGAGACGCTCATACATAACGGTATGAAACCGTTATCTATAATGATTATACATAACAGTTTATACCGTTATGTATGAGGATTTTTCCGTTATGTTTTGTATTTTTTTTGTTTTTTTTCCTATCATAGTTAACAGTTTTTTGTACTTTTTATAACGGTTTTAACCGTTATCTTTGATAGAAATACATAACAGTTTTTTTGTATTTTTTATAGTGTTATGTATTCCAACTATAAGTAGTATATTTAATATTTTTTCTCGATTTTTATATTATTTATCTCAAAAAATAAATAAATAACTTTAAAACAACAAAATGATAAAATCAACAATAACAATTTTATATATCATCCAAAATATTCATACATTACCATCCAAATGAACCAAGTATCAAGTATACATCATCATTGCATATTCGATTCAAAATTAAAAGTATCAACTATCTTATAGCTAAAACGAAAATCTATCATACTATGTATTCTAGCACTAAGTCCTCAAGAACTAGTTGCTCTTTCCTGAAATCATTCTTCCTCATGAAAGTAATCTGCAATAGAGATTTAGTGAAAAATGAAGAATGACCGCTACCATCAGAATTATTAAAGTGACAAACTAAAAAAATAGGCATCAAATAGGCAATCGTCTGAGGTAGCACATTACATAACTTAAAGTGCACCTGAGCCCTTCTTTTCTCTTCCATCTCTTCCTTGAGGGCTTCGTTACTGCACCTTCCCAAGAAGTCGAACATAAGATCCGACATAATAGCAAGAGCAGCTAGCAGAGCCTGCAAATGTCCAAGAATCCCCCAGAAGTAAAGATAATGAATGTAATTCCTGACAAATAGTATGAAATGTCAAACCAAATTAATAAACAGACTTGATATTGTTTCCCGATTGGACAAAAATCTTTCCCAATAGTTCTGCACCAAAAATTTACATAATTGATTAAGATGAACAGTGCATAGTTTTCCAAGAAGAGCTGGAGCTCTTTCAATTGTCATATTGAAAGGAACTCAATGAAGAATTCTAATAGCATACAATAAAAATAGATGCATAAATTATGAAAGCGTAGATATGTCAAGGCAAGTGGAGATGGGTAAAACTCACGTATACGAGAAACATCTACTTTCTTAACTTCACCCGTTGATCCATAATCAATTCCTTCTACTACTCCTCTTCTCTGCAAAGCCAAGGACACCAAATTTCAGCATACCAATGATCAGGAAACAAATGAGTTGTAGGAATGACATGATATTGAACAAGATACGAAACCGAAGAAGACGTCTTCTAACCTTAGCTGCCAGGAAATTACCACTTGCAACACTAACACCATCTGTAAAATATTTAGGTTCACATCCTGAGACACCAAAAACAGTTTCACACTAAGCAACAATAAATCCTCTTAACAATCGAATAATCTCGCTATGAAAAAAAAGGGGATAAACAAAGTAGAAGAAATTAAAAGGAATGCCCAAGCTAAAACAACCACAAATCACCAGACTAATTCAAACACCGCCATCATCTAACCTCTCCAAGCAAAACAAGAGACGATTTGAAGTAGGTATTGCATTAAATTGAGATTTTAACTACAAATTGACCTTTAGAGGAATCAACGACGAGCGAGCGAGCGAGAGAAAGCAAAGTTATAAAAACTAGTACAAGAACAATGAACTTACCATTTCCAGTTTGTTGCTGATATAAATATAATATACCCCTGCAACCAAAAGGAAAATAAAAAACTTAAAGGGTGACAAGAAGGAAAAGAAAACGCATTATGTGAGAAATAGCTATCAATGTTCAGATTAGCCCCAACTGTATCTCAATAGCAAGACAACCAATATAAAGATACTAGAAAACTAAAGTTCGAAACTCTTTCCCGGGGGATCAGACATGCCAGCTACTAATGAAAAAAAGATATCACCATAGCCAAAAGGACATGTTGATCATACTACAAAGCATTAAAATGTTATAAACAACTGTTAAACACCAAGAGCAGCTCAACAGATACAAGTATGAGAATATGAAACACAGAGCAAAATCGGTCAATGATCACACTAGCGATAAAATCAAGTTGGTGACGCCAATAATCAGATATGGTAGGAGACAATCCTATGTCCGAATATATAAAGCATTTTCTTTCACAAATCTTAACCCTCCTACTATTGAGTCATTGCTCCACAGCATCATGGTTATGTTTCTAATGTTAATATGCATTTCAGAAAGTGGAAGTTCCTTAATCATGTCAAAATTCCAATGGACATTATCGTATAGAGTTAAATAGAAAGATTTTTATATTTGGAAACAATCAGATAACACTGTCCAGCAGTGCAATAATCACATAACCCGTGGAAAACCAGTTATTATGGCATCTCCTGCTTCAAAACAAGGAAAGAATTTTAAGAATTTAGTCAACCGAAGTACTTCAATTGATGAATGATCTCATGATCTCATCAGATTTATTTTTCCTTTAATAAGTATGTGTCATGAGATACTTTCTCTAGATAATAAGCTTCACATTTTCTAATTACATAAAATAGAACATGTATATCAATTAAAAAAAACAATAATAAATGACGTGACTAATTCTTCAATAGGCACAAAAACAAAATATAATCAAAATCATCTAAGGCATACAATAATAAGAAGATATGAAATCAGATTATGAATATTATGTGATATCGCAGGAGCATACTTGGATGCTTGCTCATAGCTGAAGAATTTTACAGCTGAATTTGGGACAATTCGAGCATAATTAGTGCCATTCCCTTTGAACAAGACCCTAAATCCCTCAGTTCTCCATATGTACTTCAACCCTTGAATAGTACCATTGTACTTTATATTCTGTGAATTTTGAACCTGACATAGGAAGAGAACAAAAATACATCATCCAGATATTCCTCTATTAATATTTATTAAACGCATAGCCACATTAACATAAATAATATGAAACATTGTAGCTAATAGCACTTAATTCATGTTGATTAGTGAGAATTATCAAAGTCAAACAAGGATATTCCCAAAGCAGTTAAACTCATCACCAATTGAAGATGTCACCCATACTTCTCTATGACAAAATTCATCACCAATTACCATTATCTTCACAACAAAATGCAACTATCAGCATCCACACTATGACTTCTCAAAGACTAATATCAGGAAACAAATGTAAAGACTCTATAAATGAAACCGTTTGGAAGTGATTTTCGACCAAATTACACAAACGAAATCCGTCCGCTACTATCCGATAATCATAGTTCAGAACTAATAAACTTTCAGAAGAAGCCTCAACTACACTGAAATCAAACAATCGGACCAAAAAACTTACCTCAATTTCACGAATTGATTGTGGATAACTGCAACGCAATGCGGTGAAGTGGAGACAACAAGTATTGACGGATAACAACGAAGGCATCGATTGTGAATCTAAGATTTGTAGACTGAATTGCAGCCGAGGGTAATAGAGGCATTCAAGGAAAATAGTGGAGTCACCGGACGGACCAACAGAAGCGCCGAGGCCAGAGGAGGTGGGTGGGGGCGACGCAGCCGCGCACTAAGGCGGGGCGGAGGATCTGATGCGGGGGCGGCGACCTAGGGTTTAAAATTTGGACGTGGGAGAGAGAGAGAGGCGACGGGAGAGGGGGAGATGTGACAGAACAGAATGAGGCGTCCGTGGATATTGACGGGGAGAGAAGGCAGCGCGGAAAGATCGGCGGAAAAGGGCGGCGCGGAGAAGTCGAAGTCCTAGGGTTCTAGATTTGGAGGTGGGGGTTCATTGGAAGACAAAGAAGGGAGAGAGAGCATAGAGCCGTTGAAAGCGGCGGCTCGCCGGATTTCATCAGAGGCCATAGAGAGAGGCGATGAGGGTGAAATGGCAGACGGAGAGATGCGCCGGAGAAGGAAGAACGAGAGAGAGAGACGGTAGATAGATTCTGATTTTAGGATCAACAATTCATTTGTTATTTTCTCATATAATATAATATTATTTTAAAAAATTAATATTAAAAAAATTATACATAACAGTTTTTAGAGACGCTCATACATAACGGTTCAAAAATCGTTGTAAATGACTCTTATACATAACGGTTCTTTAGCGTTATAAATAACTGTTATAAAAGATGGTCATAGATAACGGTGGCGTAACGGTTTTGTAATACCGTTATGTATGCAACTAATACATAACGCAAAAACATAACGCATTTGTTCAAACCGTTATCTATGCATTTAGACAACACTACATAGATAACGGATTTTCGAAAAACCGTTATCTATTCCTAAAAGTGCGCTCATACATAACGGTTTTTGAAAAAAACCGTTATCTATGTACTGTTATGTATGTAAACTTTTGTAGTAGTGCACGTTGTTTCGGCAATCAAGTACATGGACCGTGACCCCCTTGATTATGTTGCTGAATGTTTTTATGTTTCAACTTATTTGGCTGGTTATGAGCATGGCATCAAACCCATTCTTGGCAAGAAGATGTGGCCCCAAATTGGTGGCAATGTAGTCAGACCGCAGACCGAAAAAAAAATGAGTGAGAGCACCACAAGAGAAGGAAGAAAGAATGTCAAAGCATGGAGTTGTCATGACTTGCAGCAAGTGCAAGCAACAAGGGGCCACAACAAATGGAAGTGCACCAATGAGGAAGTGAAGGTACCAGAAACTGAGAAGGTAATGAAATCCTTTACTAAAGTCATTTCAGTGAAATCATTTCATATTGTTTAAAATACAATGTTTTGCTTGTTTTAAATGTGGACTAGAGGAGGGTTGGAAGGCCTTCAAAACCAGGAGGAGGCAAAAACAAGGGCAAAGACCAAGTTCCTGAACAAGGCACGTCTAGCAAACAATCAAGTGCAAAGAAGAAAGACAAATCAAGCCGATTCACAGGATGAGGGACTGCCCTAAGGGGTATGAGTGTTTATGTGAATGAAAAAACAGGCAACACATTCTACCATGTAAGTCTCTCATTATATTTGTGTTATGTAGCCAATGAGTTGGTATTAATACATGTTTTATATAGGGTTCTAGTACGAGCAAGAACACAATGCAATTGCGCAAGTACAAGAAGCCAAGACGTAATGAAGAAGAAGGTGGTTCCTCTTAAAGGAATGTTGTCGGTGGAGAGAATGATGTGCCAACAACACAGGAGAGTAGGCTTGATGGGGGGCCTACTCCGGATCTTTGAACAATCTGCAAACTTTATGTTTTTTTTGAAACAACATAACATGGTAAACTGGTATTCGTATCTCATGATTTTTGGAAGAAAACCTATTTTGGTGTTTGGTTTGAACATATGTTTTTATGAAACAATGTTAAGAAGCATATATGTACTGTATTTGAATATATTGAGCTTGCCTTTTTTTTTTTGTGTTCTAATGTGTTTGTTATGAAATCAGTAACGAATGTATACTCAAAGCTTAACAAGTATTAAACCAAAAGTAGCCTTCACATTAATTCATTCATAAAATAGATAGACCTACTACAACTTCACCTATGTCTATCTAATACAAAAGGAAGAGAATCTAGGTCCTCTTCAACCTAACCAACTCCATACATTACTTCAAGATCCACAGCATAGCAAACAATAGAGCCACCACGCAAACAACCCATTTTGTCATCCTCAGCTTTGCACACTGACCACCGACGATGCCTTCAAGAGCCTCATTTTTAGCCTTCAGTAAATCCATCTCCACAGCCACTGAATGCCTATCACGGTCTCTGCACTACTAAAAATCAAAATAGGGATAACGGTTCATACATAACGGTTTTGGTCAAAAACCGTTATGTATGAGCGCACTTTTGAATATAGATAACGGTTTTATGGACCTCTGTTATGTATGTACTGTTATCTAAATGTATTTATAACAGTATCAAATTAAACGTTACGTAATAGCGTTATCTATTTATGATATATATAACAGTGCTACTGGACCGTTAACCCAACCGTTATGTATAAGCGTAATTTATAACAGTAGTTGTAACCGTTATTTCCTACTGTTATCTATGATTTTATATTTTATTTTATTTTAATTTTTAAAAATAAAATTATTCTTCTAAAAAATAAATATAACACTCCCGCCACCTTTTCGCCCAAAATCTCAAACCTTTCTTTCTAAAATTAATTTCACCCAAATCACCTTCTTCCTTACACTCATTTCCACCAAATCACCAAATCTCTTCGATTTCCCTTACCCTCGTCGCCGCCCCAGCCTTCTCCACCAAATCTCTTCAATTTCCCTTACCCTCGTCGCCGCCCCAGCCTTCTCCGACCGTCGTCGGCTCGCCCCGCCCCGTCTCCTTCGATCGACAGCCCGTCGCCCTCACCTAGCCTTTCCCGGACGACTCCGCAGCAGCAGCAGTTTCCAACGCCCAAGTTCCCAACGAAAGGTAATGCTATTTGGGTGCCGTCTCCTTCGATCTATTTCCCTTTTAGAATATAATGTCTTCTTATTCAGGGGATTTTACAATATTGACTTAATTATTGCAATTAATATGTGAGATAATATATTTTAGAAGTGTAGTGGTCGAATGCGTTGGAGCATTTTCTAAAAGTGATTTGAACCTTAAATCAAATTTTGCAGAAAATTCTAATTTTGGCCCACGATGGATATCCAACTTTGAAGAGTTTAATCATTTTGTGTTAAAAACAAAAGGAGTTAACTGAATCATCTTTGCTGGTTATCGTGTTGCATTAATTGAAAATTTTTAAAATTGAATTTTAATGATTTTAATTACAGGTATTATAAACAATGTATAAGGAAATTTTCATTATACCTAAATGAATTATTGTACTAAATGGAAAGAATGACTCAAATTGATGAAGGATTATGTTTTGTGTTCAGTTTTGGTGTTTATGTTGTTAAATGCAGGTGATTAAGCTCAGCTTCCATCATAAAAACTAGTAGTTTGAAATTTAAATTTAAACTAGTAGTGGTGTTAGACTTGTTATCACTTTGATAATACCTGCTACAGGAGAGACTTTCATCTTTCATTTCATATGGGATTATATATTTAGGGTCCCTTTGTGGTAGTAGTCTCCTCGACCTATATTAATTAGTCTTGTAAATTTAAGAGCAGTTGATTAGAAATGGGTTTGATAGCTTCCTGTTGGCTGCTTGTCGAATCTTTCGTCGTCCCACATGGATTTGTCAAGTGGTTTTTGTTGAGTTTGTACATTCATCCATTCTTTCTTGTTTTCTGCCAACTCTTTTATGATGCTCTTGAACCAGCAACTGAGCATATTGCGGTACAAGATTGCCAGCTTTTTATTGGTCGAAGTAGATTCGAATCAATAGAAGAAATAGTTGGCAATTGCTATGTTAAAGATTCATGGCGGAATCAGTACTTGTTTTCTGATCATTACAATTACACTACGTCTGCACTGATCATATACGATGTTAACATGTCGGAAATCATGGAGGTACACCCTGATCAGCACACATAGTTTCATATATATATATTTATCAAATCTTTAAGTGGCTTCTCTCTCACATATACATTGCAGTAATTGTTTGCTGAGATTTAAGTGATTCTAATAGAATATCTACTTTTGTGATTGCTTAGTTATTGATTGTATATTTATTTATGTGAGGAGATCCGAAGTTTATTAGTTAATACTCCATTTTCCAGTTTATGGCTTGTTTCTTGTTTGAAACTGTACAAGTTAAATAAATACTACTATTTCACTGAAGCAGAGCTTCCTTATCTCATTTAGTTGCCCATTGTGACTTGCTCATTCCATTATTTGTCTCTTGCAGGAGGAAGCTTCAACGATCAAGTCGGCTAGCAAATCATGGTACAAGACCATGATCTCGGATAGTGACTACACAGAATTTGAGAACTTCACAAAGTGGTTGGGTGCGTCTCAGTGATTCAAATCTTGATTTAAGTTGGCTAGCAAATCATGGTACAAGACCATGTCTATCGTTGAGCATGTATTCATATTCCTATTTGTTCTTGAAAGTACAATTTCTGGTTTCAGGTCCGTGTAAACACCCGACTCCTTTATCAACAAACTAAATTTAACTTGCTTCGTGAAGAAAGTGAGGGCTATGCCAAACTGGTAACCTTTCTCTCCCAACTGACGTTTCTTTGTCCCTTTCCCGTTCCATTCTTTATGCTGCTGCTTTGTGAGGAATTTGAGTTTTCATGTTTTGTCAACTCCTTTGGTTTTCAGTTAGTAGTTTTCTGCTCTCAATTTGGTACCTTCTTTACTCTTATTGTTCCTACTGCGTGATTTGTGTGAAAGTTCATAAAGTTCATCTAGATCATGTTCATTTGTGTGCTAAAACAAATGATGGGAATTTATATCTTTTAATAGAAACATTAATGTCTCGATAAGGGTTCATAAATTATTTAACTGTAGTGAGGGTCTTTTCTCCCTGGTGAACACTATATATTATCAATCTTCGAAAGGTCAAATCCTTTTGTATCATACTCGTGGACTTTTTTCTTGGAGGGATACTCTAGGATTTTTCACAGGTTCTTTGGATCATAGTAGTCTGTATACCTACACATTTAATGGAAAGATATGTCACTGGTTCAGCCTATGTGGGTTTTGAAGTAGATGTCTCATCACTTGCTGTAAACTTTCAGTTGATTCATTTTTTTTTTCATTTCTTTTAAAAGAAAGAAATTGTTTAATTGGATCACATCTGTTTTTAATTTGTCCTTCTGGTGAGCAGTGATATGAAAGATGCTTGATTAACTATCACATATTATTTCCGCATCAAAGAAGTAAAATAAAATAATTTATTATTGCAAATATCCTGAACAGTCACTCCAGTTTCAGAAATCTTTGGGTGGTGGGTACCGTGGGTTGGAGTTATGCTCCCCAAACATTGGCGAATGATTAGTTTTGTTCCCCTTATTTGGTCGATTATTACATTTCCAGTGTCTTTCAGGTTACTCTCCTGTGTCAAGTTCCTGAAGTATCGACTGAAAATCAATCAGCTGCAACAGTTGGCATAATTAAGGTAATGACTATTCCATGTTTTATCTTTAAATTTATGTATCATCCATTTCTGATTTCTGAATTATTGCAGTCTTTAATAGGTCACTTTGATCTGGACCCCAATCGCGTTTCACCATATAACTTCATGAACTTGTCTTGCATCCTTATGCTTACTATATTCCTCATCCTTATAACTTCAGTAGATTTCTAATCTTAATTCTCTGACGCGACATAGGTATGTGGAAGCATTTTGCCATCTTCAGTTATATCTTTATATTGCATGTACCTCTGCTACAGTGGACTTGCCAGTGAACCTAGGGATTACGAATGCAATGGTCTTCGCAAGCATTCTAGAGCAGTTTCAACCAGTAGTTTTGCCCTTGGGCTGCTCACAATAGTTTTATCTGTTGTTTATTCTGTTGTCTGAGCAGGATCTTCTACAATGTTGCTTTCTCCTCCAAGCTCTCCACGAGCAGGTCAGTTATTTTTAATTTTGTTTTTCGTTCATTATGAAATTACGAGTGGTTTCTACTAGGTGTAGCATTCAAATAGTGTTTTCTGTCAAACTGGAGTTACTTTCCACTACAAACCTATGTTTCCAGAAAAAGAATTTAACTTCTACATATTCGAGTAGGCTTTTTATTTGGAAATGCCTTTTTCCCCTTTAAGCCAAAACACATGTTCTAATGCTTTTCTCTTTGCATATTATTTGATCTCTCCTATTTTTTCTTTTCTTAACTAGTTTAGGGGCAAGAAGGTAATGATGTTTACGAATTGAATGTATATTTCCTCATTGAAATTGCCTGAATTGAAGTTCAGTTTTGGTAAACATCGTGCATAGGTTCTGGGAGGCCTTTGCTACCATTAGACAAGGCAGACGAGCAGTACGAAGAGAAAGAGAAAGAGAAGTCGAAGCCAGTCACATACTCATACTCATTTTTCCACTTATTCTTGTCCTTGGCTAGCATGTATTCCGCCATGCTGCTCACAGGTACGCTAAGTGTGTTTTATTACATGTATTGGACTGATCAAGTATATATTTTGTTTGACTTGTGAATTATAATCAGGCTATTAATCCTCTTATATCATCCCTAAGTGTGTTCTTACACATATAGTCTGTTTTACTGAATTATTCTCTCTTTCATGGTCAGGTGTACGGCGCGCAATAGCAGTCAGGGGTACGTAGGAAGATGTGGCATTTTGTTTGATTTTTGGAATTGATTTTCAATCTGGAAATGATGAAAGAATTTGGTGACAATTGTGTTGAACACCATTTTATGTTAATGTTTGGATGTAAATTAAATGACTACTTTAGGTACTTTGAAGCTACAATGTTTGGAAGTTTAAGTTATTTTATATAATATATTTTTTCGATTGTATTATTTGAGAATATTGTATATTTGTATGATTTTAAATTAGAAAATTACAAAAATCAGGCAAAAAAATAAAAAAAAATCGAAAAATATGGCTGATTTTATAACTGAGAATACATAACGGTTCTCACTGCCGTTTCTAATACAAATAAACACTGTTATCTATTAGCTAATTACACAACGAATAATATAAATTACATAACGGTAAGAAACTGTTATAATTCATACTCAAAGATAACGGAAATAACCGTTATCTAAATACAAAAAAGCGTTGTCTATAATAGCAAAATTGTATGTACGAATTATATTTTATAACGCAAAAATATTTTTCATAACGGCGAAAAATCGTTATGTTTTCTACCATATGATAACGGCGGACAACCGTTATGTAAAACATAAAAAACCGTTATCTATACAACAAATACATATCGGAAAAAAGACATTTTATAACAGAAAATTTCGTTATGTATTAGTATCATAGACAACGGTTTTGGATATGTTATATATATCCCAGTTACCGTTATGTATATATTGTATAGGTAACGGTATATTACCGTTATGTATGAGCGCCCTCATACATAACACCACTATATAGAACGGTAGTTTTGGTACATACATAACGGAAATTTACCGTTACGTATGAGCGTTTTTTTTTAGTAGTGCTGGTATCCATCACTTCACACTTGAAAGCAGCATTCTTTATGGCTTCATCACGCTCCTCTACAACAATACTCAATTGAAGCCTCAGCTTCGCAATCTGGTTTTTGTAGTGCTCATTTAGCTCCGGATCAAGCCATTCCCAAAGCTCACATGCTCCACTTGACTAAATCAACACAATAAGTTCATATCCAATCGACAGACTAAATCAAAGCAATAAACTCAATTTTATCTCAATAACTTACCCCTCGAAGGCGACAACAGTAGAAAAGGCGATAAGGGTTTACAGGAGTGTTCGATGTCCGCAACGACGCAAATCCATGTCGGCGGAGTTTAGGTCGAGGAGCCAAGTTCCCGAGTGCCACGTTGTTGTGTGGTTATACCCTCGGTCCGACGACCCTGAGCTCGAGAATGACTCTCCCATTTCACTATTCCAGTTCCACGACTTGCCCATGGAGGAATTCTTTCTACTCGAGTGTGCAAATGAAGGTAGGAAAGAGTAATTTAGGGTTTTATGTGTAAAATAAGGTTATGTGAATTTCATCTCTAAACGACGACATTTTATGAAGACTAAACAGTTGCATTTAGTCAGAGCTCCGGCCTTAACACGTAGGATTTTCGGAATGTCCATGTCATCAATTGTTCACCGAAAAATGACTAGAGTGACCAATTCAGATCAATGTCAGAGTTTAGTAATTTTTGAAATACACTTTGAAGTTCGTTGCCCAGACCAGAATTTGGGTATAGTTTGGTAATTTACATGCCATTAACCCTTTAAAAATTCTTTTTTAAAACTGAAGTTAGTATCGACTGATACTGAAAGGAGTAGACTGAAGTTATCAGTCTAAGAGTTTTAAGTTTTAGAAGGGGTTTAGACTGATATTGGTAATGTTTCAGTATTTGATTTCAGTTTAGGGGAACCAGTCGATAAACTAATAATCCACGTAAGGCTTTAGTCTAGAATTTTGAATTCAGATAAGTGTTATAAATCTTACTGACTATCCAATGATTTGTCAGTTAGACTGATAACACCCGCAGCGGAAATAAACTTTAAGAAATAGCCTTTGAGATTAACACTTAGCCAATTTTTAGGTTTCTCTTTTCAGTTTATCAGTTTCAGTTAGATAAAGAGTTTGTGCACAACAAAAGAAAAGAAAGTACTAAAAGAGACACACAACACGAGAATTTTTACGTGGTTCGGAAAGCGAGTTCCTACGTCCATGATCACCTGATCAAACTGACAAACGCTCTGGGGCTGTGCTTACAGGTGCACAACAAACCTTAAACTGAAACAACAAGGTTTCAGTGCTAATACATTGGATTGGACTTCTCGTCTCCTTCTCAGCTCGCAGTTGCTAAGACAACACGTCTAGCTTGCGGAGGTTAAGAACTCTGAATTAGAATAACTGTTCTAAACTCGCTCTTAATCAACACTTTAAACACTCGAAGGAATGAGAGGTTTGAAATCTTTCAACTAAGATTACTGAGAACAGGCTCTCGAGTAATCTGGGTTCTAGGGTTAAGATGGATCAGTTTGTGCCTAGAAATATCTAAGAGATTTTATGTAATCAGATTAATTGATGGTTGCAACAAGGGTTACTCTCTTCTTCGATTCAAATATTTTGGATAAGTAAAAGCTGGCTTAGAAAATTTGACTGAGCTTCAGCGTATGAATTTAAATCGGCGAAGATTGAAGGTGATCCTCGAGCTCTATTTATAGGCGGAGTCTTGAATAGATCCGTTGGAGAGATGGTCTTCAAGAATTCTGTCGTTGTGAGATAAATTTGAATCTTCGGCTGATGCTTCAATCTTTAAGGCTCCTGATTGGTTGAAGAACGAGTGTCCTTAGCAGTAGGAGTATGGTGCTTCTGAGTTGATAGCACGAATTAGGAAACTCTGCTTAGGCGAGGACGATCTTCGTATCAATCGCATTTAATGCGATTGTACTTGACTGGTATACGTGGCTTATTTTGAACTTGAGTCTTCAGTCCGAGGAAGAATGTCTTTCTGAATCTCTACTGATACTTGATTTAAGTATCAGTCCGCTTCTTCCACGTGTCAAGTACTAGTGTTTAGTTATAATTGAAACTTCAATGATATTTCATTCTTCAAATACTTTAGTCTTTTGGCTTTAGCCTTTTCAATTCCGATATTCAGTCAAGCATCTTCAGTCCAGTGGTCTTCAGTCTTCATTCTTCAGTCTAGCTAGCAAACTGAACGCTAACACTTGAGTTCAAAAAGTTCTAGTCTAGAAAAGAAAAATCTAAAGGTATTGGTATCTTCAAAACAAGGACAATGATATTTCATTAATTTCCCAACAAATCACGACTGCATGCGGTGTATGAAAGTATCACCTATCCATATACATTAAATCTCACATACAAAACATGAGAATTAGCAGCAGCAAAGTAACAATGAAAGAACTGCAGAAAGTAAAGAACAATGCACCACGATACCCAATTCGGTGATAAAACACCTACGTCTGGGGGGCCACGCCCAGGGTAAATTATCCACTAGTGAAGATAAGATATACAAAGGACATACAAAGGACACCCATTCTGCCATGCTGCTCCAAGCTCACTGACCTGAAAATATTTTAAAATTAAAGGGGATGAACACAAAAACGTACTTAGTGCTGGAAAATAATAAAGAATAATGATTTATCCAAACATGTATAAAATTGTGGAAAACGATACTCCTTCACAACTTGGCTCACCGGCACAGAATAAACAACACACCTTACCTCACCGGAAAGTAATCCAGTCTCACCGGCATGGAAATATAATCTACATTGCCTCACCGGTAAGTAATCCAACCTCACTAAAATGGAAACATAATCAACATTGTCTTAGCGACATTCATTCCTACCTCACTGGCATGCAAATATAATCAACATTGCCTTACTGACATCCATTCACGTCTCACTGAAATTGAAATATAATCAACATTGCCTCACTAGCATCCATTCCTGTCTTACTAGCACGAAAATATAATCAAACATTGCCTCACCGACATTCATTCCTGCCCCACTGGCATAGAAATAATAATCAAAATGACCTTACCTACAATGATTCATGCCTCACCGGCATGGAATAGTGATAACCAATATATGTCAACAGTGCACAGGGCCATGTCGTTCTCGCCGTCCATAAACCAATGACTCACCGTCACGTTGCTATAAGCATCACTACGCATACTCACCGTATGCAATCAAACTCGTATCTTAACCACAATATACACGTTGGACATATAAAATATTTCATAAATAGTTTTTAAATCACGTGGTATTTGAAACACATTTATCGAGTTAGAAGGAATTTCACCCAATGTCAAGCACAACAAAAAAAAAACTCAATTAATTCTAAGACGAGGGTCCTAGATGCGCAGCACCCGAAGAAAATTACTTGAAAAGAATATACTATAAGAAACTAGGCGGATACCAACGAAATTTTTCATCGATATTTTCCATTTTTTTGCCGAGTTAAACACGATCACTGATGGAAGACCGACACTGGTCGCCGTCAAATTTCTATATAGCTTGTTTAACCCAAATTTCTGGAATGCAAACACAGTTGAAGAAGACACGAGAAGAAAATGATTGAAAGCGTTTGAAATTTTGTGAATACGGTAGAAAAGGGGTGCAGAACGTGTTGGTAAATATATTTACGTGAAATACAAATATGCAGTTATAAACCTAATAAAATTTTACTCATTCTCTAATTATGTTAAAAGGAAATAACGCTAATTTTATTAATCTTTTACATAATCGGAATAATAAAATAAAACATACTAACGAATAAAATCTAAACTTTACCTATTTTATTTCTCGTAGCCCAACTTCTCTAAAAGCCCAATTCAAAGGACAATTATCAGATTCTATTCACTACGAAAAATTTATAACTCAATATATATAGGGTTGCATTCTACAGAAACATAGCTTATACAAGAAAATCTGAAACATTGAACATGACAGTAAATATTGTTGAACGTATAAATAATTTGTTGAACGTTTGGGGCTAGGGGATTCGAACTCTGAACTAGGGATACAGTACGAATTCCCTCAAGTTCAAGATTATAAAATCAAGCATGACAATATCATATTTTCATATCACTAAAACTAAATAATTTAACACAAGTAAAAAGCCAGGGATTACATTCAATCATGTCATGTTCTATATCTTGCAGGTGATTACATTGATAATTAGTCAAGTTTTGGTTGGAGTTGATTTACATAATGAAGATATTTCTCTTCATGCACATCGATCAATTTGATGGAGCTTCTAGCCTTAAGTAATCGTAAAGAATTCCACAAAGTGCATCACCAGCCCTTGCTTGGGTGAGAAACAAGCAATTGTCGCCGTTGATCAACAATGTCGATGAAATATCAACAATAAAAAGCTGGTAAAGTCCATGGATTCCATGTCGACAAACTGCGTTGTCGGCTCCCAAATTTATCACTTGAAACACTAGTTGCTCAGCATTCATTTGATTAACATGAACCTGCATTATTCATCAATGTGAAAAAAAACAATTAGAATGACCCAAAACTTAAACTAAGAAATTGATTGATTTTGGTTAGTTTTTTAAAAGAGACACAATCAATTCAATAAACTTATGTTTATCCTAATTTTAAGTCTTTCAGCATCACAAAATTTCAAAACATTACAAAATCATATAAGAAATATGACAAATGTTGTTTGACTTTTTTGTAGAAGCGGTGGTCTACATGTTTAGTGAGTTTTAATTAGAAACTAATTATGTTTCATAATAAAAATATGTCAATATTATTGGGACAATCCAAAAAGAAAAACAGACCAAAATTATTGGGATGAAAGGAGTATTATTTTTTTAATATCCCCAAATTTTCATTCCTATTTTTGTAATGCTCCACCTGAACAAAATGTGTGATATCGATCCAAAATTAGTACTACATACTACCTAAGACTTAAGTATTACATGATCTATTTCTTACCTAAGACTTAGTGCTCCACATGGAGAAAATGTGTGGTCCTCATTTGGATCTATATACTACCTAAGGGTGGGGGTTCGATATGATCCACTCCCTATATATATATATATACGGAGGACGCGCCACATAGCAGCAACCTCCCAAAACCTTCCAGGGCAAAAATGGTCATTTTGATTTTTAGTAGAAGCGTCATGCCAAAAATGGATCAATAGCTCCACATGGCCAAAAATAGATCTATATACTACCCAAAATTATTTGGACCTATATACTATGAGGGGAGTGGATACTACAGGATCCCAGTATCCACTCCCCTCATAGTATATAGGTCTAAATTTGGACTACACAATAGGGTCACGTGGCGCACTCCTAGCGAGCCACATGGCAGCAGCCTCCTCCCAAGGGCTT
Source organism: Salvia miltiorrhiza (assembly GCF_028751815.1). Lineage (NCBI taxonomy): Eukaryota > Viridiplantae > Streptophyta > Magnoliopsida > Lamiales > Lamiaceae > Salvia > Salvia miltiorrhiza. The sequence continues at coordinate 11,543,752 of NC_080388.1, forward strand.
CCAAAGTCTTCCATGGCAAAAAACACAAAGGGGGTAAAATGGTCATTTCGATTTTTTTTATTACCAAAAATCCATTTTTTTTCCGCGACCGTCGTCAAAATTATGCATATGATTTTACACCAATATGCATAAACATAATCCCAAATATGCATGACGCTAGATAGAAATATGCATGGGAAAGTATCAGTATGCAAACCATCTGGTGTCTCTCGCTGTCGAAAAATGCTATGCATATATGTGTGTAATGTTATGCATATTTATGTTTTTCTTTATGCATATTCTTGCTGAACTATATGAATAATACTATGCGACACTGTCAAGTAGCTCTCGTCGTTGGTCACTTGACGGGTCACATACTGATACTTTCCCATTCATATTTCTATCTAGTGCAATTTGTGTTTACCTTTATGCATATTGGTGTTCGATATGCATAATTTTGACGACGGCCCCGAGAAAAAAATAGATTTTCCGTAAAATAATAATAATAATAAAATAAAATCAAAATGACCATTTTTGGCCTGGAAGGTCTTGGGAGGCTGCTGTCATGTCGTGCGTTATCCATATATATATATATATATATATATATATATATATATATATATATATATGGATCATATAGAACCCCAACCTTAGGTAGTATATAGATCCAAATGGGGACCACACATTTTCTCCATGTGGAGCACTAAGGGAATGACATGTGGCAGAGACCTTCCAAGATAAAATTCGCACAGGGGTAAAATCGAAAAAAAAATGAATATTAAAAAAAATTTACTTAATTTTTGTTTTTTAGATTTCTGAAACTTACATATTTTCATGCATATTATTACACAGAACCCTGCATTATTTTACACACACAAATGTGATAAATATAATTTTTTTTGGCCCCATCCACCCCATCCCCACCCCCCCAAAAAAATATTTAATTTTTTCTTTTGTCGTTTTTTTGTAGGCTACATTAACACGAGATGCATGGTTCGGCTTTAAAAAATACAGTGTTATGTTTTTCAATGTGCGTTTATTGATACAATATGCATTGTATTTCTCATCACCCTCACCCTCCACCCTCTCTCCCCCTCCTCCCCATCAATTTTTTTTTCGATTTTTTTTTTTGCATGATTCATTGACACGAGATGCATGGTTCAGTTTTACAATACATATTGTTCTGATTTACCATATGCATGGTTCATTTTTCTATATGGGGTGGGGGGTGGTGTGGGGGTGCGGATGGGGTGGTGAAAAATACCATGCATCTTTTATCAACGAACCTTGCATATTGCGAAACAGAAAAATGCAAATCATAAAACTGAACCATGCAGCAGGTGTTAATGAAGCCAGCAAATAAAAATGATTTTTTGACAAAAAAAAAAAAAAATTCGAGGGTGGGCGGGTGGGGGGTGGGGGGCGAGAAATACCATGAATATTGTATCAGTAAAACCTGCATATTGCAAAATTAGAAAATACATTTTGTAAAACCAAACCATGCATCTGGTGTTAATGACGCGTGTAAAAAAATGAATTTTTCGATAAAAAAAAAATGGGAATAGGGGTGGGAGGGTGGTAAAAATGCATTTTTTGTGTGAAGTTATGCATGTTTTTGTATAATAAAATGCATGGAAAATATGTCAGTTTTTTTTAAATATATATATATATATATATATATATATATATATATATATCGGGTTGAGTTCAACAGAGAATTATCTTTTTATTCATCATGAACAAATCTGTATATTTTACGAACAGATCAACATAATTAATGAACAGACGTATTTAGTAAAAATATAGAAAAACTCGCCACCAGCAGGATTCGAACCCGGGGCAAATTGATGTTCATGCGGTACATTGATCTGTTCATTAAAATTATAGATCTGTTCATTTTTATTTTACGAATTCTCTATTCTCCACAATATTTAACTTCTCTGTTGAACCCTTCTCTCTCTCTCTCTCTATATATATATATATATATATATATATATATAATAAAAGAAGTTTTTTTTAAAAAAAAATTTAATTTTTATTCCGATTTTACCCCTGGGCAGATTTTGCCTTAGAAGGCCTTGTAAGCTCCTTGCCACGTGTCACTCCCTTAGTGCTCCACATGGAGAAAATGTGCGGTTCTTATTTGGTTTTATATACTACCTACGGTAAGGGTTCTACTTGAGCGCTCTAATGAGACCCTTTATTTTTAGTGAGATATTAGACATGATCTCGTACATTTATTTTATCAATCCTATAACTTATATTGTATCTAGAGGGCGAATTTTTTTCTCAGCGTTCGAGGGAGTGAAATATTTTAAATTTCGTTATTTATCAGTATATACTGCATTGTTCATCAGTATATATGTCGTATTCATTACCAATTTTTTAAATTTCATTATTCATCAGTATATACCACTTTGTACATCAGTATATATGTCTTATTCATTGAAAAATAAGGGTTTCAGTGTCTCACAAAAAATAAGGGTCTCATTGAAGCACACCCCTATATATATGTGTGTGTATGAAAAGGTTTAGGCCACAAACCCTTTTTAAAATATAAATTACAACTCATAAATTATAAGTAAAATATGTATTAATTTATCGTGAAAATATATAAATTCAAAAATTAAAATTTTGCTATTTATGAGATTCGAATCCGAAACCTTGAATTCATCCAACAAACTGAGAAATTGACTAAATAAAAAATTCCTTTCTAAATACTCCATCTGTGATTTGTTCACAAAAAGTAGTTATTTTTTTGCCATTTTGGGACGTCCACAAAAAATTGTCCATTTCCATTTTTGAAAACTTTCTATCGATCACATGATGGATCATCCTATTATCGATCCACTCATAATACAATTACTTATCATTATTAACACTATTTTTTAAAATCTGTATTGTCCTCTTTTAGAACTTTTTTGTGAACTGAGAAAATATAAATTAAAAACTATATATTTTTAGTTTTTAGATCATGAAAATCTACAATAGTTTTTTCAAATTCAATATTTCGATTCTAATCATATAAGCAACAATGTATTTAATTTTTGAAATAAAAATGCTCATACTAATTCATATATGTTCCACGTATAATTTATCGATTCGTAATTTATATTTTAAAAAGAGTATATACCCTAATCCATCCTCACTACGCTTCTTAATTAAATTTTTGAACCCACTTTTGAGTTTTGAATGTAGACCGACAATCGAACTGATATTTATCGGTTGTTAATTAAATTTTTGAAACGAGCCAAAAATGGGCAGTCTTAAAAAGTTTACCTCCAAGTCGGAGCGGGTGGCTGAGGCAAGAGCCAATCTCAACTTGTAAATTCCTGCAACAACCAATTTCAGGTTGAATCTGATCTCCCACGTTGTTGGAACATACTTATTGTCTCCAATCCTCCTGCAATTTTCATTGACTTTTTAAATTGGCACGTATATAATTTATGAGAAAATAATATATGAAGAATTATATAATGTGCTTGTATTTGTATACCTATCCACATGAGCAAAGAACCAGTCTTTCTTTGCATCACTCACGCCTATAGTATAGATTTGATCAGACTTGGGATTTAAGTCTGTGTATCTATCCCATAGTCCATATTGTCTATACCTGAACCACAACCAATGCTCCCTTATCAATACTCCATTTATCTTTTGTAAAAATGAGAATTATAGTTAATATAACACATTGATTTATTCATGTACTTTTTAAATGTTATTCTCATTTTTCACAAACAATAGACATTCTCATTTAATCCTTTCTCTCTTTATATATATATATATATATATAGGGAGAGGTTCAGGAAAGAACCATAAATAAAAGAAGACCGGAGAACCATTTTCAGCCATTAGATCATCAAGATCTACGGTGGATGCATCATCTTGTTGGATGAATGCAGATCCTGGGTTCGAATCCTGAAGGGAGCATTTTTTTTTATTTTTTTGAGTGCATTAATTTTAACAGCGGATGCATTAATTTTTACAGTGAATGCATATTTGATGGTTCTCCCGTTCTCACAAATAATGTAGTTCTCTCTAGAACCACACCCTATATACCCTATATATATATATATATATATAGGGGCACGCTCCAGTGAGACCCCCTATTTTTCGTGTAACATGAGTACAATGAATAAGACATATAATACTAATGAACAAAACGTATATCTAATGAACAAGATGTATATACTGATGAAAAATAAAATTTAAAAAATTCGTAATGAATAAGACATATATACTGATGAACATGGCCGTATATACTGATGAACAATGCAGTATATACTGATGAATAACAAAATTTAAAATATTCTGCTCCCTCCAGGATTCGAACCCAGCGAAAAAAAATCACCCTCCAGATACAATATCAGCCATAGGATTGATAAAATAAACGCACCAGATCGTGCCCTAGATCTTACTAAAATTAGGGGGTCTCATTGGAGCGGCCCCCTATATATATATATATATATATATATATATATATTATAGAGAAGTTGAAATAAATAACACATAATTAGATGCAGTGATGTGTAGAGAAGAGATTGTTACTTTTCGGGGGTGTTGAGGAACAACTTGTTGACATAGATGGGGTTGACATCTGGCACAAAATATTTAGCTGCGGTGCGATCAGGGTAACCAATCTCCCACACGGTTGGGCCATCTCGTGGAGCCACGTACCTCACATTACCTACCTGTGTTTCTGATCCTGGTGATCAATATATACACGCACTCACATCAATTCATCCAATAATATATATATATGGTGTGGTTCTAGAGATAACTACATTATTTATGAGAACGTGAGAACCATCAAATCTAATGCATCCACTGTAAAAATTAATGCATTCGCTATTAAAATTAATGTACTAAAAAAAATAAAAAAATTGCTCCCTTCAGGATTCGAACTCAAGATCTGCATTCATCCAACAATTTGATACATCCATCGTGGATCTTGACAGTGGCGGATTCAGGATATGTGATTTGGGGGTACTAAATTTATACGATGTCTGAAAATATTTGTATGAGGGTTCGAGGGCGAGAGCTCTCGAGCTAATTATTTTTAAACATTTCGTACAGTTCATTTTTATATTCAAGTAGAATCTTAATGAATTTAGAATTAGAATCAATCACTTAATATAATAAATAGTTGTTCGCAGTTCTATTCATTTAACGACAAGTACATTGAAAGCATATAAAGACCTACTTTTACGCTTTTTTTTTGAAAAATTATTTCATATTCTAAAAAAATAAACTAATTCATTATTAATAGTTCATAATTTTACTTTGACTCGATCATTGACTCAAATTCAATACTAAAAATTAACTAAGAAATGAAAATGAGTCAAAAACAATACAAATTTAACAAACTAATATAACAAATTACTATAAAATATTAAATAATTAACATGAATATTATAATTATTAAAATGATATATTATATTTTTTCTTGTATTATATATATATATATATATATATATATATATATATATATAATAACGATAAATTTAATTACCTGCAGAGATTGTAAGGAGTTGTTGGTTGAGGTAATCACCAATAAACCCTGGAACCCACCCATGAAGGCCATAAACTCCTGGTACAACATTTTTTATGCTAAAGTTTCCCTCTATATCTGTCTGCACCCAGAATTGGTAATCCTGCACAAACCAACCACACCTTTTATTAGTCTATAATTAGTAACTGCTGAAACCAGAAAATTAAGTTTCTTAGCTGCCTAAAAACCTTGCTTTCGATTTGCCAAGAGCCCGCCGTTCTTGCAGCTGACAGCCCAACAAATGCAGACTTAGCAGGAATGAGGGATTCTGAAACATATCTGCTTCATTTGGACATGCTGCCCACTTTTATTACAAGAAAATATAATATATTAATACTACTATATTGCATGTATGTTCACCTATCTTGGACAAAGAGTCTTCCTGTAGCAGAGCCGCGCTCCTTGTACGTAAGATAATATGGTGAAGAGATGAAATCGTACGGCCATAACGACTCCTCCGTTAGCCTCTTAGGATTACACAAGGTGTAAACAACACGTTAACGTTAGATGAAATTAAGTACTACTCCCTCCGTCCCAATAAAAGTGGCCACATTTCCTTTTTGGGTGTTCCATTAAAAGTGGCTACTTTCTAAAAATGGCAAAAGTTTACTTTAATTAAGTCAACAATTACTCACTAATTTGGTCAACAATTGTAGGCCACTTTCTAAAAATGTCAAAATTACTCACTAATTTGGTCAACAATTGTAGGCCACTTTCTAAAAATTACTCACTAATTTTGATGGGTCACACTCAATTAAAATATAACAATCCCCTTCTTAATCTCCGTGCCCAAAAAAAAGTGGCCACTTTTATTAGGACGGAGGGAGTATAAAATCTATTACTCAATCCCTCCGTCCACCAAGATCCTAACACTTTTGGTGGACACGAGTTTAAAAAAAATAGTTGGTAGATATGTGTAAATTAGAAATGAATGATTATGGTTGAATTGAGGGTGAGGCCATATACAAATGATTGGTTGTAGTTGAAAGGACAAAGTAAGGGCATGTCCCTGAAAGTAAAGTATTACGCTCTTTGTGGACGCTTCCAACATTTAACACAAAAGAGATGTTTCCTATTTTTTCTTCCTTATTTTCACTTCAAGGATGGATAATATTATCTACTAAAAAATGGATGGATAATATTATCCATTTGTGAAGTGAAAATAAGGAAGGAAAAATGGTGAACATTTTTTTTGTGTCAAATGTTGGAAAAGATATTAGACATTTCAAAGCATAATTTTTTGTTATCCTTCATTTTCCATAGATAAATTTATCCATCAAACACAGCCTAAAATATATTCCATTTGTCCGAACTAGCTTGAGTCATATTCCTCTTTGAATCGTATACCTGCTTCTTTGCATCTGTCCATAGATTGTAAGACTGGGAAACATCTTTGGTGGTGTTGAGGTAGACGAAGAAGGGGCCCAACACCTTTCTCCATACTTCACCTTGTTCGAAATGAGCAACCATGTCGTCCCCAATGTAGTGGCTTCCGTGAAACATCTGTTACACTATCAATCATATTCTTGCATTTCTTTTATACTTTTTCTTTTCTGCACAATTAATATGTACATGTCTGTTTTTCTCTTACCCATTTCTGCAATATCGTACAGCTACATATTCTCTATTTTCATTTTAGCTTGTATTTTCCCCTATACACTAATTGCTCTTCGTTCCATTTCTCCAATGTATACTTGTGAGATTTCTTGCGGTTTCTATAAATTTCCCACTTTGGTTAATTGACACGTTTGGTTTCGGCACGGGAATTAAGTATAAAAGTGATAAAGTAGGAGAGAAGGTGATAAAATAGGAGAGAGAAGGTAATAAACTGATAAAATAGGAGAGATAAAGGTAATTAAGAATCCTTATTGTTTAGCTAATTATTACTATATTTAGAAACGTGTCAAGATTCGTGGGACGGATGGAGTAATATTTTGAAAGAATAATTTTAAATTTAGTAGTGTCATGCAAGCCAAACTAATTTTTCGAAGCCGTAAAATAGACCAAAGATACAATTAATTGTTTATAATTGAAGAAAAATATTTTGATAATTCAAAACATAACTAATAGTACAAAAATAATTTAGGGTTTAAAGAGAAATTTATACTTTATCAAATATTTTGAAAATGTAGGTATTTTTATATGTTTTGTCAAAAAATTTGAACTTTGAAAAATATACATGATTTATGTACCGCGCTCCTTATAGAATTCGACAATGGAATGATGGGTCACCTCACCAAATTCTTATGTGGATTCTTAGGATTTAAGAGTTTTTATATAATTTTATATTGAATAAAGCAGATTCAGGACATGAAGTATGATGTCTGAGTGAAAATTGAATAAGTTTGGAGAAGGAAAAGAGTTACAGCGAGGCAAGTGGGACCGGTGTGGCACGTGAGATTTTGCTTGGTGGGCCCGCCATTGCGAAACTCATGGCTGGGGAAGATGATCCAGAAGCCCACACTAGGGTTGGAGCTTATCCATCCATGGACCCCACCATCCTTGTTGTCCATCGAATATTGGTATTTATCATCAACCTATTACCATATCATTTCCAAAACAAATAAAAATTATTTTAGTTTGGAATAAGTAATTAATTATGTTTACCTCTCCCTTGAGGTCTGGATTAATGGGATTAAGAAGCAAAACAGACTCAGGTACAATAAGTTGTTTGCCTCTCCCTGGCAACAGATCATCTGGCATTGGCATTATGCGTTGTTTCTCGTCCGTGATCGCCATGTAATGAAACCTAACATTCAAACTTACTATTATGTCTCATTCTATCCACAATTCATACTCAATTATTGGCGCCATTAGCTAATAAAACCTTTTCATTTTCTCCACTACTGTTAACTAAAATTAGGCTTGATTAAGGGCTCGTTTGCTATGCATGATAAGTGTGCGATAAATACTTATAACACTCTAATATGTTGTTTGCTTCAAAATTTAAAGGCCTATGTTATCCATCTTTTTTGGATTCTGTATCACACCTAAGAGCATAAAATCTTTATATCTTACAAAATATTTTATTAATATTTAATAAATAAATAGATATCATAGTTAAAGATACCCCGTCTTATCCCATAATACGTAACAAACGAGCCCCATTGTATGATTTATGATTATTACAAAACAACATTATAACATAAAAGGAGCATTAATATATACTTCCTATGATCCATCATTTCTTGACCCATTTCATAATAGCACGAGATTCAAGAAATTTGTGAAGTAGGTGAATGGAATGAGGGTCTCACTTTATTGTGAGTGAAAACCTTACTAAAAATAGAATTGATCGAGAATTGATGTACAGATCAAAATGATAAAATGGGTCAAGAATTGTTGAACAAAGGGATTATATATGAAAGAACCAATAATTTTATCACTATTATTAAATAATTCACAACCATAGAACTCGATAGTCGCGTATTAATTAACCCTATTTTATAAACAATTCACAATCGCCAAGCTTCTTAATGGTAAATTGACCTTATATTTATAATTCACGATCAGAATGCTTTCTAATAGTAAAATCACAATATTTTTCCTACCATTCACATCCACGAAACTTCTAACTTCTTAGTCGTGAACTGGTCATATTTTGCCTATAATTCACAGCCACGAAACTTGCTATATATTTTGATATATTAACTCTATAGGAATGTGTGAGTTTACCTGTCGCGATGCAGCTTAAAGACCATTCGTGTTTGAGCAAGATCGAATGCAGGGCATCCTTGAGGCCGCTCGTAGATGGCGTAGCAGTAGAAACCCGATACTCCACTCCTTACAATGTATCTGCAAAACTCACAAATATTTAAACATCTGTTTTTAATTTTATCAAACAATTTAAATTAATAAAATTGTTTAATTGAATGAGTATATATATATATCCACCTCTGATCTACACTGAGGGGAAGTCTAGTCCCAGCAATCGAAGGATCGTAGCTACTCTTAAACGACACCTCCACGTTATCGTTGCTCAAGTTTATCACGTTGTATTCGGATCCTCTTAGCCTGTCAAACAAAACCACAAAACATGTCTTCAAATTTTTCAAAATTTCAAGAGCCGACTAATAAAGTATCTATTTTATTATTATAAAAATAAAAATTAATTACTAAATTATTCTATTATTTTTGTCATTTTTACAATTTTACCTTAATTATTATAATCTCTTCATCCACAAAAAATAATCCAGTTTTGCATTTTGGGGATGTATATAAAAATTCGTCCCTTTCCATTTCTGGAAATACCTTACCATTTATCTTCAATACATCTATATATTTATTCACCATTTCTAGAATATGGTAACTATTTTTCTCCACTTACAATACAATTAATTATCATTATTAAAATCATGTCAAAAAAAATTATCATTATTAAAATTACTTTTTAGTTGAGACCATTTTCTTCGATTACAATGCACTCAATCATTTTTGTTAAAACCCTTTAGAACTTTTTTTTTTGGACAGAAAGAGTAATAATTAATTTACAAATACGAAGCTTCTTAATTATTCTAGAGTTGACTCTACTTTCCCTAATTCATAACCACGAAACTTCTCGTGAATTGACTGTATTTTACCTACAATTTACGATCATGAAACTTCTTAATCGTGAAATTCATCATATTTTGCCTATGATTTACAATCACATAGTTTTTTAGTCGTCACGTGATCAACTAAGGACAGAATACTACTTTAAACTAGAAAAATAGTTAGTTTTTTTAATCTTATATTTTCTCTTTATAGATACCTTATTTATAATAGCAAAATGAAAATTTTGATATATGAAACTCAAATTTAAACCCAAAGAATAAAAACAACAACTTGGAATGAGAATACGTACAATTGGTATCGGTCCTGGCCTCCTGGCAAGTTCCAGTTTATGTCCCAGTAACTGCAAATTTGGTTTTGAGTTAATTTGCAAGAAATTTTGTCTTGTGAGATCATTAATTATTACTTCCACAACTAATTTCGAACACGAGGTACGTTTAATCGGTCTAAACATATAAAGTGAGAGAAATTAAAGTTACCCTCGGTTAAGTTGGTTGGATTTGAGGTCTAATAAATTGTCTATTCCTGCATACTTTATGGCGGTCAGCAGTCCTTGTGGTTTCATTATTGTAAGCCGTACCAATCCATTGTCCATTATAATCTGAGACCATCAAATCATATTTTAATACATATGAGAGAGAGAGAGAGAGAGATGTGGTGAGCTTACATTGGAACCATTGGCAGACAGAGTTACATTTCTCTTTGACATGATGGTTAAAGTGTGATATCTTTAATTCCTGCAATATTTTGAAGAACTGATATTTCAATATAATGTAGGGTTGTTTTTTTTTTTTAAGTGAATATAACGTATGGTTGTTGAGAATTAATCGAGAGAAAGGGTCCTTGTTTTAAACGAAATCAATGCTTTTTATGCCTTTATTTGTCTTGCTTTTACCAACTCAAAAACTGTTTATTTGCTCTAAATAATATAAATAGACTCTTTTCAAAGCGAAGACAGAGTTCTAGATTTTGTTTCGTAATGATGATATGGTAACTTAGTCGAAACATGAAAGCGACGTGCCATTAATTGTCTCTATTCAAATAATTAATCGATACTCTCTATGTGTTATTACAAATATTCCATTACTTTAATTTTGAACACAAAAAATATATATATATATATAAAAACTAAATAAAATGAGTTACTGAAAATTATTTAAACATTAAGTATAAAAAAAATACTCTCTCCGTTCCAAACGAAATGTCCTGTTTTCCTTTTTGGGTTGTCATAAACGAAATGTCATGTTTCCTTTTTGGGAAAAAATAAGGGATAATAAAGTGTCTAATTAAGTGTTTTTTTTTTTTTTTGATAAGAAAAAAAAAACTATATATAAAAAAAGGAAAGAGAAGTTGGTACCAGAGGTACCCAACAGTTTACAGAAAAGGAGCCATGGAATCTGAAGACCACCATGAGGCAAAGTTTTGCTCCACACCACACAAATTAAAAATACTAGCCCAACTCCACAAAATACTTTTGATCTCACACAACAAATTCTTCGGCTCCCACCCCTTGCCATCGAACCTACACTCATTTCGTTTCTTCCACAGCTGCCACACGGTGCAAATCCAAAGAGCCGTAAAAAATTTCTCATTTTCCTTCCCTGTGCCTAAGTTGATGAAGGACTCGAAATGCATGGTGATGAGCTGTGGCTGCGCAGTAGATATTCCAAGCCACCATTGGATTTCGTCCCACACCATCTCTGTCTTCGGACACTTCAGAAGAAGATGATTGACCGACTCGTTGTGATGGAAGCATGCGCTGCACATAGCATCCACCTCGTCCAACGGGATATTCCTCCTTTTCAAGTTGTCACACGTCGGCAATCGGCTTCTCAAGGCTCTCCAGGCAACAACTTTCGCCTTTTGGGGTGCAGCGGCCCCCCAAACTTTAGCCAAATGGTTCTTGATTAAAGGTACCAGTAAACTTGGCTCCCTTTGTTCCTCAATGCAAGCATATGCTGATTTTGTTGAGTACTTCCCGTCGCTTGTAGCCTTCCAACTCCAAACGTCTTTGGTACCTACAATTGGAGACACTCTAGAAATGATAGAAATGAGCTCGTTAGTGACCTCCTTCTCCCATTCAAAGAGAGGTCTCCTCCAAACTGGATCCCAAACCCAACTGTCGTTCTTCCATCTTCCATAGTCACTAACAACTGCCCTCTTATTAGCGCAGAGGTGGAAAAGTCTAGGAAAAGCCAACTTTAGAGGATTCCCCCCACCCACCTATGTTCCCAGAATAAAGTCTCCCATCTGTCCCCGATTTTACGATACAAATTATTCCAGAACCATTTATCATGCTGCCTCCCCTCTCCTCCACCCAAGGCCATGATTTTAGACCACCACCCCGTTCTAAATTTTTTACACCCCTGAAGATGCCACCCCTCATCGCCCCACTCAACATCCCCATAAATTGACTTAACAATTCTTCCCCAAAGCTGCCCGTTCCTTTCGAAATACCTCCAAACCCATTTCAAAACCAAGGCTTTGTTGAACCAATCAAGATTTCTAAAACCCAACCCCCCCTCCCTTTTGCTAGTGCAAAGCTCATCCCATTTAACCCACGCAATGGACCTGGATTCTCCACTCCCACCCCACAGGAACTTACCAAAAATAGAATTCAACGATTTTACCGTGGCTTTTGGGATGATCGAAAAGGATAGTTGATAAATTGGAATGGCTTGTAGGATCGCTTTCACCAAGGTTGCACGACTTGCCAGAGACAGTTTCCTCGACTTCCAGCTCTCGATTTTCATTTTCACTTTCTCCACAAGGTAGTTCCAGTCAACAATGCTTCTGCAACAGCCACCGATTTTGATTCCAAGGTATTTGAAAGGAGTTTTGCCGACTTTACAGTTCAACGTCTGCGCCATTCTCTCAATCTTTGAATCGTTGACACCGATGCCCATTAAACTGCATTTGTTGAAATTAACCGATAGGCCCGAGAGAAGTTGGAAAAGCTTCAAAATTTGTTTCAGCACAGCTGCATTACTTTCGGCGTCATCCAGAATGAAAATAATATCATCCGCGTATTGAAGGTGTGTGATTTTGACCTTATCTCTTCCAACCACCGCGGGTTCCAGGAGCTTTCTGTCCACGGCCCTACTCAATAAAATCTGAAGACCTTCAGCTGCAATTAGGAAAAGAAAAGGTGACAATGGGTCTCCTTGTCTGAGTCCTTTCTCCAAGCAGAATTCCCCCGACGGGGACCCATTAACCAGAACATTTGCCGAGGCCGAGTAGAGGCCCCCTTTTGACCCATTTCCTCCATCTATAGTCAAAGTTGAAACGCTGCAGCATACAATCCAAATAGTCCCATTCCACCGAGTCGTAAGCCTTTGCGAAGTCAATTTTAAATATAACTCTCCATTTTCTGTTTCTCTTGGCCTCGGAAATGACTTCATTCAAAATGACCACCCCGTCAAGAATAAACCTGTCGCTAAGGAACGCGCTCTAATTCTCGGAAATGATAGAGTCCATAACCGCTTTCATCCTTTCTGCAAGAACCTTAGCAATGACTTTGTAGAGACTGCCTATAAGGGATATAGGCCTAAACTCATCCAAAGAGTTTGCTTCAGGTTTTTTGGGGATAAGGACAATGAAAGAGGAATTACAGCCTCTCGGGATTTTGCCATTCGCGTGGAATTCGTTCATCACCTGTAAAAAATCCTCCTTAATGGTTTCCCAAGAAGCTTTCCAAAAGTTTATGTTGAAGCCATCCGGCCCCGGACTTTTACTACCATCGCACTTCCAGATCGCTTCCTTAATCTCCACTTCTGAAAAAGGTCTGACCATCCAGCTTTTCTCCTCCTCCGGAATCTTCCTATTGCAGAAATCAACTGGCAAGATCGGCATCACGCGTTTGCCTTTCTTAAATAAATTCTCGAAATGGTTCCTGATGCTTGCTTTCACCGCAAGAGGATCCTCCACCCACCTGCTTCCAATCTCAATTCCTGTCAGTTCATTCTTCTTTCTCCTGTTTGCAATAATTCTGTGGTAGAAACTAGAGTTCAAGTCCCCTTCTTTGATCCAGCTTGCATTTGCTTTCTGTTGGAGTAGGCAAACCTTATTCTTAGTCTGAAGAATAAGATTGGCTGAAACTTCATTTCTTCTACAAACCTTTGAATCTTCAAGGCCGAAAACATCGTCACAGATGTCCCAATGATGAAGCTCCTCCTTCAGCGATTTAATCTTTTGATTCACATTCCCAAACACGTTCTTATTCCAATCCTTCAGAGCAGCCTTCACCGTCTTCATTTTTTCTTTGAACATAAAACAACTCCAACCTTCAATCCGTTCTTCCTCCCAAACTTTCTTTACCAATTGTGAAAAATCTGGATGCGTCATCCAAGCATTGATGAACCGGAAAGGCTTTGGGCCCCAATCTACCACCTTAGTAGACAGAAGGATAGGGCAGTGATCAGAAATAGTCCTTGGTAATCCTCTACCCGTTGTTGTTGGCCAAACTTTAACCATCTTTCATTGACAAAGAACCTATCAAGCTTGCTTTTACATTTCCCGCCCGATTGATACCAGGTGAATTTCCTCCCTTGAGTCCTAATCTCAATCAGTTCGTTGTTCCGGATGAAAGAATCAAAGCTTCTCATCACCGGATTCCAACAATTATCCCCTGTTCCCACTCTTTCACCCGGTTCACGAACTGCGTTAAAATCTCCCAAAATGCATAGACAGGTACCCACTAAATTTTTAACTTTACACAACACCACTTATACTCTAATTAATTTGCTCCTTAATAACTGTGCCCAAAAGAAACAGGACATTTCGTTTGGGACGGATGAAGTATATATTACCAACAAATGAATGAGACATTTATAATGGTATGTCTCATATTATGAAAAATGTGACATTTGTAATTGGACAGAAGGATAACTATTTATGAATTATGATAGAAGTTGTAGTAACAAGATCTTTTAAGAAAATAAATATATTTCCATTAATTTAAGAGTCAATAATATATGAAAATAATCACCTTGTTATAGTAAAAATAAAAATTATTGATACAAATAAAAAATATAAAATTAGTTTTTTTTTGTGTAAAATACAATTTTACCCTTAACATAAAAAAGTGAAAATTGCTCACTCTTGCTCTCTTTATCTCTCTCCTCATTCATCCTCCTTATGAATCTTCATATTTCTGGTTCCATTCCTCGTCACTCAGCTTCCCTATTTTATCAACTTCTTCTTTTCCATTTGATTCATCTTTTTCTCGATCATGGAAAAGGCAGCAATCTTGGAGTTCGATTTCTCTTTCCTCGTCACTCTCTGCTTCGGAGATCAAAACTTGGATTTCCCCTTAATCTCGATCAGCATCCTCGCCATTTCGCTTCCACGAACAGAGCTCCGCCAGCAGCTTCAGCGCAGACTTCATCATCTGTAGCTAGATCTCGTCGGCGATGATGCATTAATTAGATAGAGTCTCATGCCTACACTACAACAAAACACATCGAAAACTGGCGAAAATAAGTTCGACAATAATCACCGATCAAATGACTGCGGATCTCCGACAGTGATTTTTTTAAAATATACGGACGTACTTACTAATGGAGTTCTGGCGGATACTTTTTCGAGGGCCGCCTTCCCTTGGTAATTTGAAATTTTTAAAATTTAATAATTATTTTTCATCAATATCGACAAAACGCCGGCGGAGGTTTCACCGACAGACCCTGTCCGTCGTGGAATTTTTAAATACAAACGCGTCGTCACCTTCATCTCTTTCATATTCGTGCCCTAGCCCTAATTACCTTATCCGTCGATTTCATCCCTTCCTCCAGCGAATCGATTTGAGCCCCTCCTCCGGTGAGTTTTGACATATCTCTCTCTCTCTCTCTCTCTCTCTCTCTCTCACCTGGTTTTTTCATTTTATTTTTTATCGGCTTTGAAGAAGTACTCCTGATGCATGCTATACATCTTTCCTACACAATTCTAGTCCCATTGCATTTTTTTTTCAGAACACGGTTCATCAAAAGTTTGTATTAGTGTGGACTCACTTTGGATATATTCCATAAGCTAATAATAGCCCACATTATACTCTTTTCCAGATGGAGTGATACCTCTAGAAAAGTCACTGAAAACATGAGATCTTTCCAACACATTAATATCATTATTAGATCCTGGCATACGAAAGAATGCATGTCATATCAAAGGTTATTGGTGGACGTCGTTTTCCACCAAATAATTTCTACAGAATTATCAAGAACTAATTAGTATAATGACAAGCAGGGTCGATCCCACAGAGAGAAGGTAAATCATTCAATTCCCTAAAATCTATAATTTTGGTGATGTCAGCACGCCTTAAATTTTGAGAAAATATTAATTAACTAAGAGAGAAAATTAGATCAAATAAAATAACTCTTGAAATCAATCAATACTTAAAAAGGTAACTCGGCTCGAATAAATTCACACTAATTCAAAGCTCTGATCATCGACGCAAAAATTAATTAATCCCTATCAACCAACTAGTTATAGGATACCGTGATACGCACTGACATGCCCCAATTCCTACTTACTGTGTCGATAAACGGCTGGATACGCCAGTCATAGATAATATTCTAATAGCATTGAGATGAAGGAACCCAGTTTAGATCAATTATCCTAGATACACTAGTAATAATTAATCCACCAATTTATTCCTACTACGAACATGGTAGTTTTATCACTAATCAGCTCTATTCCAACAATTACGGATTGAAGGTACTAATTGACTGTAATCTAATTTAATCTAAGATGATCAGACTTAAATAAAATCGGAATTATCTTTAAACCCTTGGAATAAATCAAAATTAACAGGAATCAATTTTAAAACCAAATAGATCTCACAGATTAATAAATTAGAGTTTCATTATTCTCGCCGAATTAAAAGTTTAGCTACTCATAATTAAATTAAGAACAAGCAAATAAATTAAAGTAAATATGAAACAAGAAAATAAATTAAATTGTGAAATAAATAAAATCACCACTTGAATTAAAACAAATAAATCGTCTGCTCCTTAATCTCCAACAAAGTAGCCGCCAATTCTAATGCCAAAAATTCTAAAAGCAATAAAACTAGAGCAAAAGTCAAACTTGAATATCCTAAGCTAATTGACGTCTAGTGCTAAATAAAATAAGATGCTAACCTAATTAGTTACTTCAATGCTAACCTAATTAGTTACTTCAAGTATATATATAGGCGGCTATGCTTAAAAATAAGCTAAGGGAATTAATCCGTAAACAAACCGCATAAAGGCCCACAAAATTTGGGTTCTCGGCTCCCACAACAACTTAAGCCCAAAATTAATAAAACAAGAGTATTAGGCTTTAATTAAATGTAAAATAATTAACTCCAAGCCCAATCTCTACATATCTCCATAAAATCACGCCTTTTTCTTCAAATTCACGTCATCTTCTCGAACTTTCTCCATGCACAAGTCTCCAACTCCATTCCATGCAACTTCTGCGCCAAAACACCACAAACTTGGGTAATATCGAATATAATCCATGGGAAACAACACGGATATAAATAACTAAAACACACCCATCAGTTATAATCAACAACGATTTCAAGAATAATCATTGGAGATCCACTACAACCTGTATACGAGCCTGTCCAACCCGTACAATTTTTCCACTTCCAATGCATACAATCTAGATTGCTTAATATTCTTTGAAAACTAAATTTTTTTACCAATATAAAATAGTCTAGCAACATCACTAGCTTTAGGAGATGTTATATATTGATCAGAAAATATTTTCACAGTTGCACGACTGAATTTCTTTACATATTTAGTTGCAGTTGACTCACAAATATTTATGTACTCGTCAGTAGTTGACACCTCATACGCCAATATTCGAAAGGCCCACCGCGTTGCTCGAACCAACCATTATGATTTTTGACAGCATCAACAATGCGTAGAAATAAATTTCGAGACATTCGGAAGCATCTATGAAACATTCATTCATTGAATGTTGGATTTTTACAAAAATAGTTGTTGAAGAGACGATGAGCTGCTGCTTATCGGTCACGATGGATTACCTTGTGATCAAGAATCGGACCTCCATGAATTCTTATGGCATTTCGATATTTAGTCAGTTGTGCTACAATAAGATTTTTATTCAAAATATATTGACCCATCTCAATTGATGTTAAACTTCACATTCTTGGATTAATTGTTCAAGTTCATCATCATATGCACTTGAACTTGAATAAGAAAATAGAAAAGAAGCACCAATACATGATGATTCATATCTTTTACTTTTTTCTTTTATGAGTAAAATTGAAGAAATAGGTGCGTGGATTATGGAAAACGTAAACTTCTTAAATAATAAAATTTTCCAATGCTTTCTTATCTGCAAATCTTAAATATTGAATTGCTACCATCCATCCAAATTTCGTTAAATCTACACCATCCACTTACCAATCTCTACTGTAGGAAAGATTTAATTGATTAGTTCATTCACTACATTGATTGACATATGGTCCTACCAAATGCTAAGAACTCTGCCAAAGTAGAAATCACTTTAAAGCTACATCATCCATCCCTCCGTAGGAAGCATTTTAAAAGCTCTGCCAAAGTTGAAAATATTTTAATGCTCCGCCAAAGTAAAAGGCATATCTTATCTCAAAATCTAAACATTATCATCCAATCGGATTTCATTAAATCTACACAATTTATTATTCTATACCTTATCCGTAAATCAACATTTATATATATGGTCTATTGTGTACATGCTTTCACACACAATAACA
Source organism: Salvia miltiorrhiza (assembly GCF_028751815.1). Classification (NCBI taxonomy): domain Eukaryota; kingdom Viridiplantae; phylum Streptophyta; class Magnoliopsida; order Lamiales; family Lamiaceae; genus Salvia; species Salvia miltiorrhiza. The sequence continues at coordinate 11,562,576 of NC_080388.1, forward strand.
TTATTCCATCTAGTATTAACTGCTGAAATAGAAATTTTATTAAAAGAAAAAAGAGAGCACCGACGCTAACAAAGGATCGGAACACAAAATATCCGACTAAAAGCAAAACAAAAACCGCTTAAAAAACCCCCCACAAAGTACCACGGGAAGACGAAAACAAAGGAAACGAAAGCTAAGAAACATCCTCGTCCCCAACATCTTCGTCATCCAACATATCACCCCATTTCTTCTTTTTGGCCACCGCCGACATAGCTCGGGCAGCATCGGAAGAGGAGTGAATCACAAAGTTTTGCAGAATCGCTCCTCCAGATTGAGCATGCTGTACTTTATTCAAGAACTCCACCGGCACCGGAGAGTTAAGAACGGCCTCCTGCAAAACACCAGTAGCCCGGCCAGCTGCTTGGCCATTCTCTATAATATGTCGGAGTCGGTGCTTGATAGAGGAATCAGGAACCTTCCCCTTCTTGTTAGCTCCCTTCGATCGCCCTCGGCCGCGAGTTATGGGGGGATCCACCGGCAACTCCTTCTCTGGCGTCACAACACTACAACTCGGGGCGGGAGAAGTCAAGTCCGAAACTGAGTGATCAATCTTCAAAGGAGGCATCCTATCTGATGGCGAAGAGCCCGTATTTGGAGATCCCGTGTCTATAACCTCCTCATCTACTTCTTCCACCACCCCCTCTTGAAACACTTTGCCATTATCAAAAGATTGCAAATTCATTCCTTTTCCATTGTCTATAGGATCCTTAGTCTCAAGAATAGCAAAGGAATTTGATGTCGAGACGCCAAGATCCGGAGCCACGTTCAAGCCATTCTTTTCCCCAATTTCATTAGGACAATCAGCGATATGAGAAGTCTCCTCATGGAGATTCTCATCGACGGCTTTGGGAATTGGCCGCCAAGAATCAGCAGATCTCCTCTTGCCTTTTCTGCTATGTCTTTTGAAATTCTGATCCTTTCTCTGGTTGACCGGAGAGGAAGGTTCAGTTTCAGAGCGATTTTTCCTGCAATCATCAACAGCATGACCCACCACGGAGCAAATCCCACAAAAATACGGTAAATTCTCATAGCCAAATTCAATTTCATAGATATCATCACCACATTTCACATCCAAAAATTCTGGAATATCATAAGCAACATTCATTTCCACGAGCACACGCGCAAAATGACCCACAGAAGCTCTAGCAGACATACCATCAATGATAATCGGTGTTCCAACCTGCCTAGCGATGCCAGCGAGGACCTCGGGGTGCCAATAATCATGTGGGAGATTGAATATACGAAGCCAAACCTGAGCAAGAGTAGACGTGGCCTTATTAGGATTGAACTTGGGAACCCAAGCCTGAAGATGTAGGATTCCAGTACTTAGGCGCCAAGAAACCTTAGAGAAGGCAATGGAATAATCCTCCTGCGAAGAGAATTTCAAAGTGAAAAAACCCTTTCCAAGGGGAATGACCTCCCAGGGAAAAAACCCTTTCAGCAGCGAAACGGGGAGCATCCCCTTTGCGAAGAATCAATCGACCATGCACGGCAAATTGGAACGAGCGGACTTGTCGTTGATGGAAAGCCGGAGAGATGTTGAGGCAAGGACGACCGTCCTCCATCTAGTATTAACATGTTTATCTTTCTTTAGCTAAGATTTTATTTTTCACGACTTTTTCTTGAAATCCTAATTACACAATTAGTGAAGATAAACACCTTTGTCATGTGTATAGGAAGATATCCCCAGATTCAGAAATGGGAATAGGCAAAAAAAGGAAAAAAAATCTAGAATCATATTATGAAGGCAAAGATCACTTGAAAATCTGACGAACCCATTTTTTGTGCTCTTTTTGTGTCTTTCAGGTTTAGATCGAGTCTTGTTTTCGTGTATTTTTTATTTGGGAGGACACATTTTGGGCATAAGGACAAGTGGATAGGATCTTGGGCACAACAAGCTGCATTCCACAAAAGAGGCACAAATTTGAGATCATTTTTGGGCACATCAGTTGTACTCCTGTGTTCAGACCAAGTACCGTACGGGATCCAGTTGCGTTCCAAGGCACAACGGCGAGACATGAGCAAAATCTAGCATTCCAGGGCAGGGTGGAAAAAGTTGATGTTCAAGGGCACAGCCGCAAGTTAGAGGTCGAACAAAAACTAAGTAGAATTGTGATGCTGACTTTGAGGCACAACCTGGCGTACAAGGGCACCCATCAACATAAGAAAAGAAGAAAGCGGATATCCACTTACCATATATAGGAGGATCTGCCCTGCTTTACTTGCTAAAGTTATGGGATGCATATCTGATTTAGGCTAAGCATATATGGAAATAAATCACAGCAACTTGGCTGCGCCCAGAAACCCTAGCCGCCGTGCCCAGAATCCCTAGCTACTGCACCCAGAAGCCCTAATCTACATAGACCTGGCCCAAGGCCCACTCCACTCTCTATATAAGGATGCACTCCCCTACGCCCAGATGACGGATTTCAAGACTGAACATTTTTTACACTTTGCACACTTTACTTTATTACTATGTAGTCATAGAGTAGTTTTGGGTAATCATGGCTTCGGCCATGGCTTAGTTTAGTTTATATTTTCTTGTTTTTATTTTCTCTGCCCAAAGTTGGTTTTGGGCAGATATGCTTTTTCCTGTGACCTTATTTCATTTATCAAAGTATTTTATTTTCTATCTTTTCCTTTGTCTTTGTTTATTTATTTATGCCTAGTTAATTTTTTCCTTCCTAGTTTGGGCATATTGAATTAAGTTATGTGCATATGAAATCGTGAGGTCAAAATGGGCACAAGATTTGTGCAGTCACATCCCCGAAGCATTTGGCCTGATACCAATACAACTTGGGCAAACCCAACGCTATATTTCGGCCAGTACTGTTCTGGGCACGACCAAGTTACAAGAAACAAGTGGGCTCAAGTTAGGAGGAATCTGGCTCCACATAGTGCGACAAATGTGGGAAATGTGATCGTATGTCCCCGGACATGCTTATTGGTCATTTGGGACCACCAATCCAATGAAGGGCGTGGATGAGGACGGGGTAGGTTGCACACGTGACACCTAAAAGGGCCCAGCCTATTGACGACTGTCCATAACCAAAGATGTGGAGGCACAATCAAAATCCTTGAACCCATGAGCAATGATTGTGCCCAGACTTAACGAGATTGTACCCAAACTGAAGGAACCACATTTTCATATATGATTCACGTGCCCGTGACCAATTTCGGATACCAAACGAATACATACAAAAATCACGTGCCTCTTACAAGAGAACGGATCTTACATGCAAATCCGGCGATGAGCGACTCCAGAGTGAATCTTCCGACTTGTTTCCCACGGAAAGACTTAATGTTAGATGGAAACGAGGTTCAAGTCCTTTCCACCTCTAGGATTGGCGTATCTCTCTCTCCTTCCGCTCTCACAGAACTCTCTTTTTTAGCATGCTATTGAAAGTTTGTTCTCCTTGGTCTCTTCTAATCTGGCACACATCCTCTCCAGGATGTCCTTCATCTCCTTAGCAGTGGAGCATTTCATAATATTGGCCATGTACTTTTCAGGGACCGTGTCAAAGATGATATTTTTGGCAACCATCTTGCTTTCTTTCCTCATAGGTGAACTCTGCTTTAGCTTTGGGCCTCTCCTAGTAGTAGGGTTCTCCTCCAGGTGTTGTAGACATCCTCTGGATTCGGTCCATGATGATTATCGGACCATCAGTAATCACCTCCCATATTTTGCAGTGTTGGGCGGTGAGAAAGTTCGTGATCCTAAACTTACAGATCTCATAGTTGTCGATCGAGAACGTCGGCAACGAAGACGACCTGCTAAAGTTAGTTTCCATAATAGCAATTTATATAAACTTAAAAGCGCAGATAACACAGAGGAAACTTAAAGATTTCAAAAGGATCTAGTTCACGTGAACCAGGTTCAGAACAACTTGTTTTTTTTCGAACAACCCACTTTGAAACCAATTGTTAGATCCAAGTGGGGTACTGAACTGGTGTATGAGAAGCGGGTAAAGGGGAGAATACACCACTAGGCTATTTTTATCAAAAACTGAAAATGATATGAAGTGAAAATGAAAGATCAGTTTAAGAAAGGGTTCAAGGCTGAGACTGATAATGAGTCAGTCAGTTAACTTCAGTGTAAAGAACTAGTCGACAAACTGAAGTTCAAATAAAGGTTCAGCCTTTTCAATTTTGAAATTAGAGTAGTGTTAGAAATATTACTAACTGTCTTCAAATTTGTCAGGTAGACTGATAACACTTAAGCGGAAGCGATTTTGAAATAGCCTTTAGTGAAACAAAATATCAATTTTTAATGTTTGTCCTTTTGATTATCAGTATTCAGTATATGTCAGAATTAGTGAGTAGATAAGAGCTGAAAACTTAAAGTAATAAAGAACACATGATTTTTACGTTGTTCAGAATACTAATTCCTACGTTCACGGTCAGAACATTAGGTTGGACTTCTCTTCGTTAGCTTACTGACAACCGATTAGGCTCGTGCTTACGAGTGCACAACAAACCTTCAGCTGAAAAACTCTTTTTTCAGTGTCAACACATTGGGTTGAACTTCTCTTCCTTAGCTTACTGGTGCTAAGTAAACCACACGCTTAGCTTGCGGGTGCTAAACAACCTAGTGTTGAGACAACTGTCTCGAACACTCTCTCAAACGCTCTTTTCTCACTCTTGAAAAGGGGTTCGAATTCCAACTAGGATTTCTGAGAACAGACTCTCAATAATCAGTTTCTAGGCTAATGATTTGAATGTATATGCCTAAGAAAACTAAGAGAATGTGTGTTATCAGTTAGACTTATAATTAGAACAGTAAGTATTCTCTTCTTCGATTCAAATTGATTGTAGTGAAGTTGCCGAGTCTTGAGTTCGACAGAGTTTTGGCTTGTGTGTGGAATCGTTGAAGAATGAGGTTGATCCATGAGCTCTATTTATAGGCAGCGTCCTGAGAAAAGATCCGTTAGAGGTGGTCTGTCTTTAGTTTTCTGCCGTTTGTGACTTAGATTCAAATTTGAGCTTAGGTCATCAATCTTCATCCTCTCTAAACTGAAAGATGGTACCGTCTTTTCTTTAGTAGGTGAGGTTGCTACAGAATAAAGCAGCACGAAAGGGGAAACTCCGCACTCTGAAGAACGATTCTGCAGATCTTCGTATTAAATGCAGGTGTACTTGTTTACTTTCCACGTGGCTTCTTTTGAAACGAATAAAACATCCTTAAACTGAGAATCAGTTTGGGACAGAGAATAAGTCCGAGGTTTCAACTGATACTTTACTTTAGTATCAGTCTCTGCTTTATCCAATGTGGCATGTATCAGTGTTTTCCTAACACTGATATTTTACTATACGTGTCCTTCAGTATGAGTTAGAAGTCTTGAATCTCTTATAGGGATGGCAATTTACTCACAGGTAACGTATAACCGCAAAAAGCCGTCAAAAGTGCTGATAAAAAGGCCCTCGTGTATTGGGGAGAAATTATGAAGAAATACAACGATCAACGACCTCTCAACACTATTCCACGCAACAACAAGCAAATCAAATCACATTTTGAACATGTCCAAAATGATGTGAAAGTTTAGGGGGCCATCTACCAATCTCTTTGATAATCAATTGCTTAAATCATTTGAAAATTCAATAAGAGACATTGTTTTTTAAGTACTTACTCATTGTGAGGTTCGGAGGGTCTCGAATAGGTATATGGGGGGGAATACACCTATAGGCTATTTTCGATCTTTACAAGAGATCAAAACAAAACTTCGAACACAAACTCAGACACCTGTTTACTGAAAAGAGTTTTGACCAAAACAGGGTTGACGACTGATACTGAATACTCTTTAGTAAGGAGTTATCAGTTAAGTCAAAGGAACTTAACTGATGCACGTAAGGCTTCAATCGAGTTTGATAAACAGAGATATTATAAATCTTACTGACTATCAGGAGATAGATCAGTCAGACTGATAACATACGTAGCGGAAAACTTTTATCTTGCAATAGCCTGTGAGTTGAGCACGTTGTTAGTCTTAAGTTTCTCTTTGCAATTAATCAGTTTTCAGTTTACAAAAGGAAGAGCACAAGTAAGAACATAAATACTGAAAGCTGTAAATAACACAAAGATTTTTACATGGTTCGAAAAACACTTCCTACATCCACGGTCGATTGATCAGACCAACAACTTCACTCTGCAAGTGCTTACTGGTGCACTGCAAACCTGAACATGTGCTTACAGGTTCACACAACCGAAACAACCGAAGATACAATCTTCAGTACCAACACACCTTGTTGGGTTTCTCACTCCTAGCACGCACTGGGCACTAGGATCTCAAGGAGAGAAAACACCTTTCTGAACTCCTTTACAACACAAACACTCGATTCAGTCGGTTGAAGAGAGGTTTGAAAACTTGCCAACTAAACTTCAAAGAACAAGTTCTTTGCAGTTAGTTTGACCTAGGCTTTGGATAAACTTGAATAGATCCGTTGGCGGAGAAGGTCTTCAAGATTTCTTTCGTTAGAGAGTAATTTGAACTTGGGCTGAGGCTTCAATCTTCGAGGTTCCTTGTTTCGTGAGAATGGCTATCTTGAAGAGCAGGAGATGCGACATCTCTGAAAAGGTAATCACCAAAGAGGAGTGACCTCTGCAGAGAAATGACGATCCTGAGATCTCTGCATTTAACCCGTCTGTACTTCTGGAGTGGGTGGTTTCCTTTTAACGTTGGAGGTTCAGTCCGAAGAAGAATGTTTAACTGATACTTGACTTTAGTATCAGTCCGCTGATTCCACGTGGCACGCATTAAGTAATCAGTCAAAATTGATTCTTCGACTCATGCTTCAGTCGGCAACTTCAGTCTTCAGTCCTTCGTTTTTCAGTCTTCAGTCTTCAGAACAACACATAAACTAGAAAAATAACTCTAACACTTGATTTCGAGCAGTTCTAGTCTATTACAAAAGAAACCTATTGATTTTGGTATCATCAAAACAAGGATTAGGATATTTCATTAAGTTCCCAACAATTTCCCCCTTTTTGATGATGCCAAAACCACACAACAGTTCTAAGCAAGAAAAAGACAGAACTCAAAGCACAAGTTATTAAACAGGGTGAATACTATTCCCCCTTAACAAAAGATCCTAAAACTTGTACTCAAAGAAAAGAACGCAACAGTTCAAACAGAACAAGGACAAGACAGAAAAATAGTAATCAGAGCCTGGACAAAAAGTCATTGTCTTCAGGTTGAGACCAAAAATAAGTTCTTTTTCATTTAAAGAAAAAACTGACGAGACATCAGTCGAGGTACAGGGCAAGACATACAAGGGAGCAAAAATAACAAAGAAAACACATGGGAAACCCATGGACTCCAGCAGTCTGCTTGTCTGCGCCTTGAACTTCTTGATCTTCATCTTCAGTCTTCATGTTCCTAAACTTGTTCCACTCACACTTATTTTCCGTTGACTTGAGGTCTTTACTGAAATGTCATCCTTACAACTTCTGGTGATCCTTTTACTTTACCATCTTCAGTCTTTCGAGAAGATGCAGGGAACTACCTTCGAGAAGGTTTTTCTCTGACTTCCTACTTTTCCCCTTTTTGGCAACATCAAAAAGAGAGCTGATGGTGGAAGCTATGATCAGATGGTACTCAACTCCGATTCTCAAGAACTCGTGGGAGGTCTCGAGAAGAGGATGAGTCCAGAGATGCAGAAGAGGAAGACGCAAGTGGCGAGGTGAGAGATGAGAAGGGAGACGGAGAAGTGAAGGAGAGCGAGAGGACGAGGGAGACGAAAAGATGAAGAAGGCTGCCTCAGAAAAGGGAGAAGGCTGCCTTGGATGAAGAAAGAGAGGCTTAAGAAGAAGAGAGAGGGGACGGAGATGGAGAAAGAGGGAGAGTATGAGAGAAGGGCGTGAGAAGGAAAAATCGAATCAGCGATAGTCATTGAGGACTAACACTGTCGATATTGCGCCGGTTGACAACGAGCTCCTGCTCATTGTTGTTGCACACCATGGAAGCTCACAAAAGATGTGAGAGAAGCCTGAAGGCCGGGTGAAGTCCTCTTTGGAGAGAGGGACTTCAAATCGTATCCTTGAGAACCGAATAGGCTTCTTGGTGCTGGGCATGAGGATGGAAGACACTCGCGTCGCTGGATATAAGTGAGAGTATAAACAAGTTTGACGTTGGAGAGACGTTGAGATCCAATGGAAGGGTCCGGTGTAGACCAAATATGTGAGCGTCAATCTCCCACTCCATGACTTCGCAGTCATTGATTTCTCCTTTGTCGGAACAAAATTTTTCTCTGCAACTTTTTGAAAGATTGAAATTTTTCTCACAGTGAAGGCTGTGGAAATTGTTAGTTGATGCAGAAAATAAAAGAAGACATCAATGTATAAATAGACCATTTTACCAAGAAAGAAGATGAAAAAGTTTTTCGAAAACTGTGCCTAAAATGTTTTTGAAGGAAAATTTCACGTCCGCCGTCACTGCAGAGGACGGAAGCTTCAAAAGGTGAGAATAATCATTGCATTTTGTCAAATCAATGAGATTCTCAAGATTTTCATTTCAGAGGCAAAAGGTTGGATTTTGAGAAAAGATCAGGACAAGTTAAATCAAATTCAAATCTTCTTAAAAGTACTTGTCCTTCACGGATATTTCATTTTCCAACAATCAGTTAAAGATTTTGAAACAAACTGATCAATTAGAGAAAACTTTTGAAAACAAACACAATACTCATAACTGAAATAACTGATTTTCAAAGAGTAAGTTGAAGATACTTACTGATCGACTGATCATTGTAGTCAGTCGATACCACATAATCTGGTTGACTTATCAGAATAAGTTCTCTTCAGATGAAGACTTGTCTTCATTTCTTTCCACGTCAGCAGTTGTAGAGCACCAGTTGGTTGACCACCAGTCATCGTGACTGTTGAGGAGATCTTCAAACACAGCATCACTCTTCTGGGTTGATGAGGCGGATCCTTCCATACAAATCGTTGAACCTTTCTTCAGGAAGAGCTTTGGTCAGCATGTCTGCTCTCTGAACTGCGGTTGGAATCCATTCGACAGAGATATTCTTCTTTTCGACGTGATCACGAATGAAGTGATGTCGAATTGCAATATGCTTGACTCTGGTGTGATGAACTGGATTCTGTGAGATTGCAATAGCACTGGAGCTGTCGCAATAGATTGGGACTTTCTTCTCTTCGATCCCATAGTCCTTTAGTTGTTGGACTAACAATAGGAGTTGTGAACAGCAACTTCCCGCAGCAACATATTCAGCTTCAGTTGTGGAGGTGGCGACTGAAGTCTGCTTCTTTGAAAACCATGAGATAAGTTTGTTGCCTAGGAATTGACAAGTTCCCGAAGTTGATTTGCGATCAATTTTGCTTCCTGCAAAATCTGAGTCTGAATATCCGGTGAGCTTGGAGTCATCGTCAGTTGGGTACCACAATCCTAAGTTGGGTGTGCCTTTGAGATATCGCAAAATACGTTTTGCAGCATCCATATGAGCTTCCTTTGGATCTGACTGATATCTTGCACAAACCCCGACTGTATAAGCGATTTCTGGTCTGCTAGCAGTCAAATATAGCAATGATCCAATGATTTCTCTGTATTTGGTTGACGATACAGATTTTCCTTCTGATCCTGGATCTACCTTCCAGTTTGTGTTCATTGGAATCTTGACTGATTTCATGTGCTGAATATCGAACTTGGCGATCAGTTCCTTGGCGTACTTTGACTTGTTGATCAGTATTCATTCGCTGGTCTGCTTGACTTGTAATCCAAGAAAGAAATTCATTTCTCCCATCATGGACATCCGAAACTTATTAGTCATGATATCAGCAAACTTCTTGCACATGCGTTCGGATTTGGATAATAAGATTATGTCATCGACATAAATCTGAACAAGTAGAAGATCTTCTCCTTCTTTGAGAGTGAACAAGGTTCTGTCCACTGATCATTTCTTGAACCCTTGTTCTACAAGATACTCAGAAAGAGTATCATACCATGCTCTTGGTGCTTGTTTCAGCCCATAGAGCGCTTTCTTCAGCTTGTACACCTTTTCTGGTCCTACAACCTCAAAACCTGGAGGTTGTTCCACGTAGACTTCATCGGTGAGCACTCCATTGAGAAATGCACACTTCACATCCATTTGGTGTACCTTGAATTCTTTGTGAGCGGCAAAGGATAAGAAGAGCCTGACTGCTTCCAATCTGACAACTGGGGCAAAAGTCTCATCGTAATCGATTCCTTCTTCTTGATTGTATCCTTTTGCTACTAGCCTTGCTTAGTTTTTCACTACATTTCCTTTTTCGTCTTTCTTGTTTTTGAAAATCCATTTCAAACCAATCACTTTTGCATCGTCTGGTCGATCCACAAGTTTCCAAACTGAATTCAGATTTAATTCATTGAGCTCTTCTTGCATTGCGATGACCCATTGAGTGGACTTCAGAGCTTCTTCAATGTCCTTGGGCTCTGTAGATGATAAGAAATAACTGAAGTTCTTATCTTCGTTGATGTAGTTCTGGTTGATATCAAAGACGAGGTTGCACATTGATCTTCGAGTCTTTACACCGTCTAATGGTTCTCCAATGATGTTCTCCTTTGAATGAAGTTTAAACCATCTTCGATACTTCTTGATTTCTTCTGGCGATGGTGGAGGTTCTTCAGTCATAATGGTTCTGAATTGTTCAGCAGTTTCTCGAGCAGGGGAGTGTTGAACTAGTGTTGCTTCAGCAGGTTCGACTTGTTCTTTGGCAAACGGAGTTCCCCCTTGACTGATGCTATCTGCAGTAGTTCCAGTCTGAGCTTCAGACCTTTGACTGATCTTCTGATATTGAAGCTTTTCAGTATCTTCTTCTTTACTGGGTCCCCACACCAAAATTGTAGAAGGTTCGGTGTCCTGCCTTTCAGTTCTGAAAACTTCAGTGTTCTCAACACTTCTTTCAGTTTCCTATTTTCTGAAATCATCAGTAGACTCATCAAAAACAACATGTGGTGTTTCTTCAACACAAAGAGTTTGAGAATTAAACACTCGATAGGCTTTGCTCGATCGTTCAGTTCCAGAGTATCCAAGAAAGATCCTGGATCAGCCTTGTTATCAAATGTGTTTAATCTCCTCTTGTCATTGTTGTGAATGAAACACAGAGAACTGAAAGCATGCAAATATGAGATTGAAGGCATCCTGTTGTTCCATAGTTCGTATGGAGTTTTCCCATGTCTTTGAGTGAGGAAGGAGCGATTCTGCGTGTAGCATGCGTTGTTGAATGCTTCGGCCCAAAACTTCAATGGCTGTTTTGATTCGGCTAGCATCGTTTTTGCTGCTTCCTTCAAAGACTTGTTTCTTCTTTCTACTACTCCGTTTTGCTGACGAGTCCTTGCTGCAGAAGTTTGATGACTTATTCCTTGTTCCTCACAGTAGTCACGAATGACGGCATTGAGGAATTCAGTCCCTCGATCTGATCTGATGCTGATGATGTTGACTTCCTTTTCAACGCTTAGTCTTCTCAGCAGCTTTGGCAATTCCAGCAGTGTCCCTCTCTTGTTGTAGTGAAAGATAACCCAAGTATATCGTGAATAATCATCCACGACAACTAAGGCTAGCATCGTTCTTGCTGCTTCCTTCAAAGACATGTTTCTTCTTTCTGCTACTCCGTTTTGCTGAGGAGTCCTTGCTGTAGAAGTTTGATGACTGATTCCTTGTTCCTCACAGTAGTCACGAATGACGGCATTGAGGAATTCAGTCCCTCGATCTGATCTGATGCTGATGATGTTGACTTCCTTTTCAACGCTTAGTCTTCTTAGCAGCTTTGGCAATTCCAGCAGTGTCTATCTCTTGTTGTAGAGAAAGATAACCCAAGTATATCGTGAATAATCATCCACGACAACTAAGGCTAGCATCGTTCTTGCTGCTTCCTTCAAAGACTTGTTTCTTCTTTCTGCTACTCCGTTTTGCTGAGGAGTCCTTGCTGCAGAAGTTTGATGACTGATTCCTTGTTCCTCACAGTAGTCACGAATGACGGCATTGAGGAATTCAGTCCCTCGATCTGATCTGATGCTGATGATGTTGACTTTCTTTTCAACGCTTAGTCTTCTCAGCAGCTTTGGCAATTCCAGCAGTGTCTCTCTCTTGTTGTAAAAAAAGATAACCTAAGTATATCGTGAATAATCATCCACGACAACTAAGGTATACATCCTACCGTTGTAACTTCTGGGAGAGATTGGGCCAAACAGATCCATGTGAAGTAGTTGAAGAATTCTTCGAAAGGAGTGTCCTGACTTTGACTTGAATGACTTCCTGGTTTGCTTTCCTCTTTGACATGCTTCACATTCTTGCTTCTTCTGGAACACAATAGAGGGTAAGCCCTCTACCAGTTGATGCTTAGCAAGCTTGTTGATCGTTTTGAAGTTTAGGTGGTTTAGTCTCCTGTGCCACAACCAGTAGAGTTCCAAGCTGCTTTTGCTGATGAGACATGTTTCTGGAGGGCTATCTTCCCATGAGACGACATAGAGACTTCCTTGTCTGATCCCTCTCAGAACCACCTTCCTTTGACTGATTCTGACAGTGAATTCATCATTTTTGATCTTCATTGCGAATCCGCTGTCACAAAATTGACTCACAGACAACAAATTATGTTTTAGTCCTGAAATATAGCTAACAATACTGATACTGGCGTCACCCATGTCGAGTACACCATAACCTTTTGTTTCTCTGATTGAGTTGTCTCCGAATGCAACTTTTGATCCAGCTTTCTCAACATATTGAGTTAGATATTCTTTGTAGCCCGGCATGTGCTTCGAACAGCCACTATCCAGGTACCATGTTCTGATTGAGGCTTTAACTTCTTCCTTCTTTTTGTGTTTTCTATTTTTGACCTGCAAGGAAGAGTTAATTTAGGTACCCAATCAATGTTTGGGTCCTTCAATGTTAGCTCGTGTTCCTTTTGGAACCCATATCTGCTTCAGAAACTGGTCTTGGTGTTGATCTCTTGCGCTTTGCCGGTTGTCTGACTGATGTAGTCGGTGCTTCAGTTGGCACATGAGCAATCTTCTATTGAGCTTTCCTTTTGAGAGCCTCACTCTTGTAGAAGCTTTGTCTGGTGAGTTGCTGAGGTCTTCTTTGCTCCACAGAGTATCTCATTTGAGATACGTGAGTCATTCTTAACTGATGGAGACTTGACTGATGTTGAGGAACATGAGTCATATGATGTCCAGTTGCATGCTGTCGTGATTGGCATTTGGCTCGTCTGGACTTATCATAGCTTTATCTCCATGGATGTTTTTCTCTTTCGGAACTGAACTGGTTTCAGTTTCTGACTGATGTTGTTGTTCTTCCCCCTGGACTGGTGAGAAAGATTCTGCTTGAGTCCTGATGTTCCTTGCCCTATCTTTGACTAAAATCTGCTTTCCAGTCTTCTCAGTAGGATGATATGGTTGGGGGCCTCCTAGGCTCGTCTGTAGCTTTGTGGAGGAGGAACATTTGTTCTTGCCATCAGTTTGCATTTTCGAACTTCTTCCATATCATGATCTCTTGATTCTTCTGAAGTGTTGTTTCCAGAAGTGTCAGCTGTTACTTCGATCACGGTATTCTTTCCTTTAACAGTTGAAGCAACCTTTCCTCCTATGCTTTCGACAAGGGCTTTTGAAGGAAAGTTGGTCATCATGGGAGACTTCATCATGCAGTCCTTGACTGTTTCTTCCAATTTGTGATTGAGCCTCTTGATTTCATGAGATGCTCTGTCACACTCTGAAGTAGAAATTCTGAGCTTTTCTACCAGTCGACTATTCTCCATGATCAGTTCGTCAAGATAAGTTTCATCCAGAAAGTAGATGATTGTCTAATTCTTGACTCATTCTTCATTGATCTCCTTTTTCATTTTCTGATTCTGCTTGAGGAGATCTTCGAACATTTTCCTTGACTGACAGTGATCAGACATGAGCTGATCGTACTCGTTAGTTTCATCGGCTGAGCTTTCTCCAAATTCTGAGTGATCTCCTGAAAACACCCGAGAGTTATCAGTAAAAGGAGTTTTTGAGTGAGAGTATACCTCTGAGCCGTTCATTCCGTTGTCGTAGCTGTTGTCGGCCACGCTTTCAGTTTCATTAGCCATCAGGGCTTGGCTCTCATCATCTGAGCTGGTAGAGTTGAAGTCGGATGATTCTGATGCTTCTTCGGAAGATCCTGCATCGTCTGCAACCATCGCTTTCTTCTTCGCATATTTTCGATCTCTCTTGGCTTTCAGCTCCTTGTGCTCAGACTGCGTCAGTTCAGGGCATTCAGATCGAAAGTGCCCTTTCTTTTTGCATCCAAAGCATTCCACATCTTTCAAGTCGAAAGCGGTTGATTTTCTTTCTCTGCTTCTGTTAGTGGAATATTTGGACTTGCTTTCTCTTTCTTTTCCTTTGTAGTGCTGCTTGTGGAACTTCCTGTACTTGCGGAACCTAGACTCCATCTTGTTGAATCTTTCAGTCAACAAAGCATATTGACTGAAGAAGTCTTCGGACTTGAGTTCCGCTGGTTCCTTTGTCTGCTTCTTGCTTTCTTTTGCTGATGCTTTCACCGCTGTTCCTTTTGAGGTTGATGGACCATCTTCGTCTGATCCTTCAGTCCTCTTGGTTCCAAGATTTCTCTGAATGTCGAACTCATTTGCCAAGAGATCAGAGAAAAGCTTGTTTGTCGGGAGCCGACTGAATTCTGGCTTGTTCTGATGAGCAACTGAGTAGATCTGCCAATCTCCTCGCGGAAGTGCTCGAAGAATCTTCAGGTTGATTTCTCGTTGAGTGTACTTGTCCTTCGAGATGGATTGAACTTCGTTCAGGATCTGGTTGAATCTGAGTTCCATCCCGTCGACAGATTCATTCTTGAGCATGAGGAAGGAGTCGAATTTCTGACAAGCTATGGACAACTTGTTCTCCTTTATGTCCTCGGATCCAATGCACATTCCTTCAAGAATGTCCCACATCTCCTTTGCAGTTTTGCATTTGATGATCTTGGTGACGTGCTTGTCTGGAACTGTGCCGGAGATGATGCTTTTGGCGAGGTTGTCAAGCTCATCCTGCTTCCTTTCTTCTGTGGTGAAGTCTGCCTTTAGCTTGATCTAGACATCATCGAACGAATCTCTAGATGGTTCTAGAGGAATTCTTCTGACAATTTCAGTGATGACGATGGGTCCATTGGTGATGACTTCCCACTTTCGGCAATGCTGGGCGGTGAGGAAGCTTTCAAGCCGAAATTTCCATATGTCGTATTTTTCAATACTAAACATAGGCAGAGAGGATACTCTGCTATGGTTAGTCTCCATAAAAAAAAATAGAATAGATAACAACAGATAAGAAAAGCAGTAAGCACTTTTTGAAAGAGAAAAGTTTTCGAGACCTTTGAGAAAAAGGATCTAGTTCAATTAGAACCTAATCAAAACAGAATTGTTCTTGCGAACAACCTGCTCTGATACCAATTGTTAGGTCCGGAGGGTCTCGAATAGGTGAATGAGGGGGGGGACATACACCTATAGGCTATTTTCGATCTTTACAAGAGATCAAAACGAAACTTCGAACATAAACTCAGACACCTGTTTACTGAAAAGAGTTTTGATCAAAACAGGGTTGACGACTGATACTGAATACTCTTCAGTAAGAAGTTATCAGTTAAGTCAAAGGAACTTAACTGATGCACGTAAGGCTTCAATCGAGTTTGATAAACAGAGATGTTATAAATCTTACTGACTATCAGCAGATAGATCAGTCAGACTGATAACACATGTAGCGGAAATCTTTTGTTTCGCAATAGCCTGTGAGTTGAGCACGTTGTTAGTCTTAAGTTTCTCTTTGCAATTAATCAGTTTTCAGTTTACGAAAGGAAGAGCACAAGTAAGAACGTAATTACTGAAAGCTGTAAATAACACAAAGATTTTTACGTGGTTCGGAAAACACTTCCTACATCCACGGTCGATTGATCAGACCAACAACTTCACTCTGCAAGTGCTTACTGGTGCACTGCAAACCTGAACATGTGCTTACAGGTGCACACAACCGAAACAACCGAGGATCCAATCTTCAGTACCAACACACCTTGTTGGATTTCTCACTCCTAACACGCACTGGGCACTAGGATCTCACGGAGAGAAAACACCTTTCTGAACTCCTTTACTACACAAACACTCGATTCAGTCGGTTAAAGGGAGGTTTGAAAACTTGCCAACTAAACTTCAAAGAACAAGTTCTTTGCAGTTAGTTTGACTTAGGCTTTGGATAAACGAGGTTTGCCTAAGGTCTAAGAGAATTTATGCAATCAGCAGGGACTGATTTTTAGCTTTGGGATTCTCTTCTTCGATTCAAACTTTGGAGAGTCTAGGCTTTAGCTGAGAAACAATTTTGGCAGAGTTTCAGCTTACGTCATTGAATCGGTGAAGATTGAAGTGATCCTCGAGCGCTATTTATAGGAAAAGTCTTGAATAGATCCATTGGCGGAGAAGGTCTTCAAGATTTCTTCCGTTAGAGAGTAATTTGAACTTGTGCTGAGGCTTCAATCTTCGAGGTTTCTTGTTTGGTGAGAACGGCAATCTTGAAGAGCAGGAGATGCGACATCTCTGAAAAGGTAATCACCAAAGAGGAGTGACCTCTGCAGAGAAAGGACGATCCTGAGATCTCTGCATTTAATGCGGCTGTACTTCTGGAGTGCGTGGTTTCTTTTGAACGTTGGAGGTTCAGTCCGAGTAAGAATGTTTAACTGATACTTGACTTTAGTATCAGTCCGCTGATTCCACGTGGCAAGCATTAAGTAATCAGTCAAAACTGATTCTTCGACTGATGCTTCAGTCGGCAACTTCAGTCTTCAGTCTTCAGTCTTTCGTTCTTCAGTCTTCAGTGTTCAGAACAACACCTAAACTAGAAAAAGAACTCTAACACTTGAGTTCGAGCAGTTCTAGTCTATTACAAAAGAAACCTATTGATTTTGGTATCATCAAAACAAGGATTATGATATTTCATTAAGTTCCCAACACTCATCCTACTCCAACAAAATCCATGATAACTTTAATTTCAAAGGGTGAACAATAGTTGCTCCAACCCATATATTATACAATATAAAAAAAAATTACATTTGCCGTCGGTAATTTTGGTCGGACGGCGGTGGTGCTATCGCCGGATGACACTGGCGGTGGTGATTAGCGGCGGCTGCATGCCGCCGGTAAATAGCGACGGCAATTGCCGTCGGTAATAAATAAATATTATTAAATTAATTAATAATAAATATAAATAATATATATTTAAATTAGCGACGATGCAACCGCCGCTAATTGTTTTGCCATCGGTAATGTGCCGATAATAGGCAAAAGGCGGGTCACCGTTTTTGCTGCCGCCGTGCCGTTAGTAATTGCCGGCGGCGGCGCCGCCGTCGCTATTCACTCGTTTTTTTGTAGTGAATAACAATTATCGTGAAAAAATGTATAATAATTTTGAAATATTATATTTCTTTGTATCAATAATTACTTTTTCTTATGACAATAATTATTTGACCTAATAAATCGAAAAAGGAACCATAAAACTGAATAAACATAAAATGCTAATTGTATCATGTAAACAATATTTTTCATAAACACTTTCCACTGTACTAATTCTTTCAAGCATATGAAACAAAGAATCATATTTTTATCTAAAATGATCATATATGTTGAATAAATATAAATAAAATATTCAATAAACGTAAATAATATTACAAAAAAAATATTAAAATGATACATGAGCTTATAACATTTTATTTAATTATCTATTCTTTCTTGAACATTTAGTTAGCATATTATGGCTCAGTTGCACAGTGCTACGATTGACTAAGAACACATGATTTTAAAATATGAGTCTGATGAGTTAAAGGAATTTTCATAGTGAATTGTGAGATAATAATGATTATGCATCTATCAATCTCTTTGAGAATCAATTGCTTAAATCATTTGAAAATTCAATAAGAGACATCGTTTTTTAAGTACTTACTCATCCTACTCCAACAACATCTATGATAACTTTAATTTCAAAGGGTGAACAATAGTTGCTCCAACCCATATATTATACAATATAAAAAAAAATTACATTCATATATTATTGAAAAGCAATTGAATTTTTTAAATATAAAAGTTATTTTTATTTAATATTTTTTATATATGATATTTCCCGTGCATCGCACCACCACAAATCTAATCACTTTAAAAAAATAAAAAATCCCTTCTTGTCCGTTAGTTATATATTTATAGGGTTTAGTTCTCATTTCTTACGTTAAATGGTATTTCTATTTAAAATCTTCCCTATATACTAGTTTCTTTTTTTTCTTTTTTTTTGAGGGAACCTATATAGACAGTTGAATTCACATAAGCAAGCAAATTTGATAGGATGGTATCTACCTATCTAATTAATCCTGCCTAATATCCTAGGATTCCTTTTTTTTTTATCAGAAAAAAGGAATTTCATTGAAGGGTACCAGTAGTACCAAAAATTACAGGAGTTTGGTGAACAAATCTTTGGAGCACCATTCAGAAAAAGAGAGATCCTTTGTGGTAATCTCAAAAATATTGTTCCAACTCCACGTCCTAACTTTAAGTTCCGAGATTAGATCCTCAATCTCCCAACCGACGCCCTCAAATCTGTACTAATATCCTAGGATTCCTAGCATGCACCTTGATTTTGTTTGCGCCCCAATATATCAATAACTGCATCCACATTTCATCATTGTGTATGCGAAACTTTCAACTCACTTTGTACGTAATAATGTTACTCACTCACTCCTGCTGTCGAAAACACAATCATAGTATCATAAGTAGAGGAGGCCTGTCCCCAAGGGGACACCAAGCGGTGCGACCTCCTGTGTGTGAACAGTGAGGTCCCGGATTCAAACCCCACTGCTCCCTCTCCCCAAGCCCCAAATTAAAAAAAACAAAAAAAAAACAAAAGTAGAGGAGGCCTAAAAAAATTCGAGCTTAAAAAGTCCGTCCAAACAACACTTGGGTTTTTGGGATTTTTGAGCTTTTTGACCCACTTGATATCAATTAGTTATCTTTTAAGATATACATTTAAAAATAATGTGTGCATGTTAATTAATTAGAGCGTGGTAGACAATTAACTACCTACTTCGAGTTGTTGCTTAAGAGTTTTCACGTTTACATTAATTTAGTACATGCTACCTACTTTTACACATTTGAATATGTATATACTCCAGAGGAAGAAATTCAACAATAAGTTTTTCTTATTCTTTTTTTTTTTTTTTTGGTCCAAGTGAAGGATGACCATATTTTATTTTTAGTATATCTTGTTTCTGTTACTATGTAAGTTTAATTTGGTCTTTGCACATGTTTCAAAAGTAGTATAGTGACGGTAAGTTTAATTTTGTTTTCAAAATTTCAATTTATAAATTAATATATTAATAATTTTTCATTCAATGTATGTACGCAATATATATTTGGAAGAAAGACAAGGCGCGTACACGCAAGACCCAATTTAAAGATTTTTTTTTTTTTACTACAAATTAACTTGAACGAACTTCAATTTGTTCAATATAATGAATTGGCGAAAGTTATTTCCTTTCCGAAGACGATTAAACAACGAGGCAGCTACACTCTGATGGAGATCTAGCTTATTTGCATATTGTGGATCGAGGCGACCCTCAACGCCGTCAAAAGCGCCGATCAAAAGGCCCTCGTGTATTGGGGAGAAATTACGAAGAAATACAACGATCAACGACCGGTCAACACTATTCCACGCAACAACAAGCAAATCAAATCACATTTCGAACATGTCCAAAATGATGTCAAAGTTTAGGGGGCCATCTACAAAAAATACCGAGCAAATTGGGGGAATCACTCGTCAACTTCAATAATTAAATTTATCAAACCAAACACGAGGGTCAATTCAAATACCTCGGTGCTTGGCGTATTCTCCGCGAATCTTAAAGATTTGAATCCACCGACGATGACGTCCATTCTTCGAAGCGTTCAAAGAATCCCGATGGGGTACATGACGACGTCCTCCGATCTGAGCATCACGGCCCATGGGCTAAAGGCGGCGAAACACGATAAGGGAAAAGGCAAACAAATTGAGTCGTCGACGAAAGGGGAAAATGGTGAATACATCAAGGCCATGAATAAAGTCACAAATTCCATGAAAAGTTTTTGCCAGGCGTAAGGCAACCTAGTCAACTCCTAAATCATGAGGAAGGATACGTCAAACATGGGACATACAGAATTGAATTTTCACAACAATTTGGTTATAGAAATTAACAAGGACCGAATTAATTTTATTTAAATTATTATTATTTTTAATTCATGTAAAGTTGAAATTTAATTTAATCAAATATTTGTTGTTTCATGTGATGCCCCGCTCTTTTAAATACATATTAAATTAAATATGTGCATAATTACTATATTTCTTGTGCATATATAATTATTAATGGAGATAATTTTATCTAGATAATATTATTTCAGCAAAAACCTGTATAAGAGATACAGAGTTGAGATTTAATATTCAGTCATGAATGAAACCAATAATTAAATTTATTGGTTTTACTATACGTTTGAGACTTTGTTTTACCAGTTTATTGATTTAATCAATAATGTTAGAATTTTAGATTTATAACCGATTTTATAAATCGTGTTATTTAAATCAAATTGCTAGAATTTTAATTTGAGATCATATGCATAATAATTTTATTATTTCACGCTATATGTGTTTAGTATTAAGTCGCGAATTAATTCCGACTTTCATGTATTAAATCTCAAGTTAAGGGTTTAATTTATACGACGAGTATTTAATTAGCGAGAACTGGATAATTACTACAGACGAACTATGAAAAAATTAGAACACGATGTATAGTCACATCAAAATCCTACACTATTCCACCTTTCCCTCCAACTCACCATTACTGCAGAAGATGTTTTTTCTAAAGTGAAGATTTCAGCAAATCTTACATTTTCAATCTAGCCGCAGCAAATCTTACATTTTCAATCTAGCCGCAGCAAATCCTACATTTTCAAAATCAGCCGACGTTCACTCACCTACTCCTACAAAATTTTCCATAGTCATAAATTTCATTGTCGCAGAGACCCATCTATAAATTCATCCAAACACTTCAGCTCTAAAACAAGCAAATTCTTAAACGCAGAGTTTTCTTTTGACAAGATTCGGTGAAGGTATTACTCGCAACTTTCTTCCTTTTCATACATAGCATTATCCAGAAATTCAACAAGAATGAGATCACATATGATTTTGTTTACAGTTTACAGAATTTGTATACGCATCAAAGCTTTCACAAGAAATCAGAATTAGAATTTGTATCTCACTAGGAATACAGAAAACCAAGTTTTCATTTCAAAATCAAGTCTTTACAGTTGAGTTTTCTGAAAATTATTCAAATTTACGAACCTATCGTGAGTGATAAAACGAGAGAGAAAGGATGGTGGATTGTCGGAGCTCTGCGACTCACGGCGACGGCGGCTCCGGGAGAGGCGGCTGCCGGGCTCTTGCTGCCAACAGCAGCGGCCGGCGGCGGCGCTCCACCAGCGAGCCACTAACCACCGGACGAGCCTGCAGCAACTCCAGGCCGCGACTCCGGCGAAGCAGCTACAGTCGGCGGCGACTCCGGGCAAGCCAACGGCGGCGGGAGCTCCGAGCGAGACGAACGGCTGAAGGCCAGATCCGTCGACCTCAGGCGAAGAAGCAACAACTCCAGGCGGCGGCGGCTTCACTGGCAACTGCCGGTGGAGCAGCGCGGCGGCGCGACGCCGGAATCAAGAACGAGAGCGAGAGAGGGATGAGATGGGTGTGTGCGTTTCAGGGATGAAGGAGAAGAGAGAGTTGGAGGGAAGGGAGGAGCAGGACGACGGCGGTTGCGCCGGATCCTTCGCCGGCCGCAGACAGAGGCGGCAGATCTTGAACGAGAGAGAGAGAGGTGTGCGTTTTTTTGTGTGTGTGCGTGAGTTTGTGAGGAGAAATGAGAGAGAGGCGTGAGGTATAAGAGACAGAAGAGTTTAATTGCTAATTGGGCCCCCAACTTTGGGCTAGTATTTTTTTAAAAACAAAAACTGATTTGGGCCGATTTAAAAAAAAAAAAATGAAATGGGCTCAAGTTTTTAATTAGACAAGTTTTAATTGATTAAACTGTTAATCTGAATTATGGTGTTAATTAGAATGGATTAATCCATTAATGAGACTTATTGTCTTTATTATGGATTAATCTAGATGAGAATTATTTATAAATGAAATCATTTTCTTAAATCAAATTTCTTAGCTCATTAACTATTTTCTTAAATGGATTTTATGAATAAATCAAATTAGTATTTATTTGGATTGAATATATTGAGTTATTAATTTAATTTATTAACTTAGCTTTTGGAGTTAATTGGATTAACTCTAAATTATCTACGAAGGTATTAAATATCCTAAGTTGGTATGATTAATGAGAATTTTAAATCCAGCTCATTAATCAAAGTCTTTAACTTAGTTTCATTATTTAATCTTCTGGATTATTAATAAAACTACTTTGGTTAGTACCTTAGAATAATAAGTTCTCCATTAATAAGGACTTCATAGTAAAAATGCATTCTCATTAATTGAAGATTCCTGAATGTCTTACCTTGAATTCTCATAATAAAAGGTCAAGCGTGGGAGTCAGTGCTATCGAAAGAATCACTGCCTTAGTAGCGAAACACTGCAACCAGGTAGGCATTACTTTCATATATATCAAATGAGTTTCATTTACAGTTGAACAATTATTTCATTGCAAAATCCTTGAACTGAAAGTTATTTTAAGTATTGTCTTGCCATAAAATGTTTAAATTTCAGTATGATATCTATCTGATGTGGCTTTGCCATGTTATGTAATCGAATTCGGGTCCTGAGCAGTTGATAGCTATCCTGCCAGGGCTAGTGTACACCCAGGGCCGTGAGTCATCGAGCGGGTTGGCCGGTCAAGTGTCCGTGAGAGGTGGCCACCTCTCCGGCACACAGCTTCAGATATGATAGAATACAAAAGAACTTAGACTGATCAGTCGAACTTTAGAATCACAAATGAATTTAGTATGCTTGGGCCTTTATAAGTAAAAATCCCTGGCTATACTTTTGAAATGGCATGACAATTTACAGTTATTAAGTATGTATATGATTTTCGGCATATGTCTACTGAGTACTTTGTACTCAGCCCTGCATGTATTTCTAAATGTGCAAGTTGAGCAGTGATGAGTGATGAAGGGGTGTCGTGCGGAGCTTTGTCATATTTACCAAATAAACTCTTGGCGGTACATGTCTTCATACATGTATCACGTTCTCATTTTCCGCTGCGAACACTCAGTTATGATGCAGTTTATTCTATTATGTTGGATTGTCAAATCAAGTTATTGTATAAACACTTAATTCGGATACTCATGACCGATTACTCGCTATTATCTATATATGTGTGACTTATTCTCATATTATATCTTAATCTTAATTTAATTCCTTTATAATTATTTATCACCCCTTTCTGTCCCCTCTCCTAATTTCCCTTCCCTAGTCACGGTTTCCCGGCTTACCTATCCTTAGTTAAGTCCGGTCGTGACAGAATGGTATCAGAGCAGTTCGTTTGCTCTGAACCCAAGAGTTATCCCAAAATTTATTCTTTACTGAATACTAGTGTTAGAAAGGTCAGTTGACAAAAGCTCAGCACCTCATCACAACATCCTGCTCAACAGAGAAACAGAGGTAAATATTTATTAAATGTTGAGAAAGTTGTATTTTCAAATGTTTGTACAAGTGCTTAAATCTCATGCTATATGATTGAGTAGATTCCTTGATGAACTTAGATGCGTTAGAAATGTTTGATCACTCTTACAAAGAACATAGAAGCAAAACATATACATGAGTTTAGTTATCATTCACTACAGTTGAAGTGAAAAACACAATAGAAGAAAGAAAATCAGGCGTCACTCGAGGATGTATAAAGATAGAGACATGACGGAGCGTGTCACTCATGATGATACGGGCATAGTTCGAATTGTTCAAACATATCAACTATTGCCTTACCCAATAAATTTATTTATTATATAGCTCGTAGTGACAAAAGTGCATTGAATGATTTACTATTTGTGCAATGAGTTGAATCTCTTTCAACCCTTAAAATTTCAATACATATGTAAGTATTGGGATTATGACTGCACGATCTAGGACTTGTGAATTATTAATTATGCATAAGTCAGAGATTAAGACCAATATTACTTATGATATGATCACGACTTGTGTTGTTAATACATGAGAGTAATTAGAAACCTACTGTTATAATAACTTATTATGAGTTTAATTATAGAACGTCATTCTTTCAAAGATGGCAAGAACACGACGCACCGCTAGAAAGCAAATGACGAGGCGACCAAGTCCTGAAAGTATCCTCAGGGAATACCGAACCTACACACGTTGTTGGGGAGATGACCTAGGAGAGTTCCTCGCCCATTATTATCGACTGTGGAAAGCTGCACATCCCCATGGAGCCACTGGTTATGACGGGATCATGCGCTTGATCTTATTACTTCCACCAGACTGGCAGGGATGGGCTACAGAGCTCGCAGGTGACTACGTACACACTGCAGAAGAGTCGTTTGATCCAGAAGGCGATTTTCCACGGTTCATCGCAGCAATTCACTACACCTATGATGCCTTTGGCAGAGCATTCAGGGGACCATATATGAGGCCAGGAGACCTTGCTCCTGTTGGAGTTCGTCCGGAAGAAAGGACCCCACTTATGCCTACTCAAGCTCCTATAACAGCAGATCCACCCATCCCAGTGCAGAGTGTTTCCCCACAACTGTCTGTTCTCGGTCGTCGATGCCGAAACGACTTCGAGGCCGGGACATCACGTCCAAAAACCCAAAGGAAAGAGACGCCACCACCCCAATCACCAGTCGGTACACCCCCGATACAGCCACCTCCACCAGGGGAAGAGGACCCCATTTACAGTGCGGCCATGAAACAATTAGAAGAAGTCTTGCGTCAAGCACGCGAACTTATTGATAAGGGCAAAGCCCTGGCATGCACTGACAACGATGAAGGTGAGATCTTGCGCCAGGCACTCAAGACTGCTGAAAAGGGGAAAGCTCCAGCCCACGATGACACTGGGGGAAGTAGGAAGAAAACTCCAGGCAAGGCGAGTTGGAAGCCACTACCTGCTCAGCCTCTTTCCCTTAAGAAGGGTGCTACGACCTCCGATGTAGGAACGCCCTGCAAGGATGTGGTGAAAATCCGACTTCTCGGTGGTCGTGTTCAGCTCGGGGCAGAGGGTGAGGAAACAGAGGACTACTACCTGGATATCGACTCCGAAGAGGATCCGGAGGAAGACCCAGAAGAGGATCCGGAGAAGGGCAAGTCTGCTAGCTCCCATGGATCGATAGTCTAGGGCAGTTGTATTTGCTTGTATGATGTATCTCGAACTCGTGGGTTGTAATATTCATCTATCTAGGAAGTTGTTACTACAGGAACGGTAACTACCTATGGACCGTTCTATAACTCCATATTATTCGAAGAGGCCTCTAGGAGGCAGAATCTTTAAGTACTTATATATAAATTCACGCCTTCAGTAAATTCGTGTGTTAAGTACTTATTATATTTTGTTGATTTAAAAGTTTTGCATACGATATAGCTAGTACAAGGAATTGAAGAAGCAATAAACGAGTGTTAGAATACATCTACCATGTACTAATAAACATATTATATTGACTTATCAGAATGCCACCAAAGAGAGGACGTCCAAGAGGTGGGAGAAGAATCCCACAAAATGATGAAAGAGGTCCAGAACCAGGGCCAGAACCAGAAATAGCTCCACAACCAATACGGCCAGAACGTAGAATAGAGGAATTGTTTTTACGTCAAAACCCACCTGTATTCAGCGGTACAGGAGATCCAGCTGAGGCTGAAACTTGGGTGCGTGCAATCGAACGCATCTTCAACTTTCTGCGATGCACCGACCAGGAACGTTTAACCTGTGTATCTTTCCAACTGACGGGATCGGCTGACTTCTGGTGGGAAGCCAGAATGAAGACAATGACAGCTGATCAACTAGAAAACCTCACCTGGGAGCAGTTCAAGATTGGGATATATGATAAATATATACCCAAAAGTTACCGAAAGAAGAAAGAGATGGAATTCTATAACCTGAAACAGGGGAGGATGACGGTTACACAGTATGATAGGATGTTTTGCGACATGTCCAGATATGCCCCAGAACTAGTTGATACAGACGAGAAAATGGCTGAAAAATTTTGTGCCGGTCTGAGGCATGAAATCAGGATGGCTTTGGCTAGTCATGGAGGGTTGTCGTATACTGAATCCCTCAGTAGAGCTCTAGACATTGAGGCAGCAATGCCATGGGAAAGACCAGTGGCAACACCTATGCCACCACCCCCACAAGCCCAATCCCAGAACTACAAAGGGAAACGAAAATGGGAAGGCAATTACAATGGCCAAACTGAGAAGAAACCATGGCAGGGACAACCACCCCAGCAACAGGGCTTTGGAAGGCAAGTTGCTCCTAATCAGGCGGGGAACAACCAACAGAAAACTTCACCCTGCCCAAAGTGCAACAAAAACCATGGTGGAATCTGCAAGGCTGGCAGTGATAGTTGTTACATCTGTAACCAGAAGTGGCATTATGCAAATCGTTGCCCAAATAAGCAACACAGGATGAGCTTAAGGCCAAACCCACCATTCCAAGCCCCACATCTGAGAGCTATCCAAGCGCTACCCCAGCCACGTCATCTGCAATTGCCGCAGCCTCAACAATCACATCAACCACAACTGCCACAACCACAGCCACGTCAGCAGCAACAAAAGATGCAACCGTATCACGCAAGAGCCTATGCTATCAAACAGAACCAGCCCGAGAAAAACCAGGGAAACCTGGCAGGTATGGGCATGCTACTCAACACACCTGTTGTACTTCTGTTTGATACGGGTGCTTCACATTCTTTCATTGCAAGTGCATGTGTGGACACCCTAGGACTCAAAATAGAAAGATCTAATTAGGACATGAGTATCTCTTCACCAATAGGAGGAACAATGACAGTAACGCATGTTTGCTCGAACTTAGAATTGAACATAGGATCACTAGAGGTCATAGCAAACAACGTATATGTTATACCGATGTCGGACGTAGATATAATCCTAGGAATGGATTGGCTAGCTGAAAACTACGCTACAATCTTATGCAAGGAGCGGAAGATCTCTTTCAAATTTCCAGAAAAAAATGCTTGGGAATTTCACGGGATAAGAATGGGTAGGAGAATACCAATTATATCCACCCTACAAGCAAGAAAGATGATGAATAAGAAGGACTCTCAGGCATTCCTCGTGTACCTAAACGGGAAAGCTGAGACAAAAAGAGCAATTGAAGATGTGGATATCGTACGAGAATTCCGTGATGTGTTTCCAGAAGACTTACCAGGATTGCCACCTAATAGGCAAGTGGAATTTACCATAGACTTAGAACCGGGAGCGGCGCCAGTATCAAAGGCACCGTATAGGATGGCTTCAAAAGAATTGGAGGAACTAAAAATTCAATTGCAGGAACTACTGGACCTAGGTTTCATCAGACCTAGTGTATCCCCATGGGGAGCACCCGTTTTGTTTGTCAAAAATAAAGATGGCACCTTGAGAATGTGCATTGACTATAGAGAGCTGAACAAGCTAACACTCAAGAACAAATATCCTTTGCCAAGGATAGATGATTTGTTTGACCAACTTAGGGGTGCGAGTGTATTTTCAAAAATCGACTTGAGATCTGGCTATCATCAACTGAAGGTCAGACAAGAAGATATACCCAAAACAGCTTTTCGAACAAGGTATGGCCACTACGAGTTCGTAGTTGTGCCATTCGGGCTAACAAATGCACCAGCTGTATTCATGGATCTCATGAATAGGGTTTTTCACCCCTACTTGGACAAGTTCGTCTTAGTGTTCATAGATGACGTCCTCATCTACTCCAAAAATGAAGAAGAACATAAAGAGCATTTGAGGACCACTCTACAAACGCTAAGGAATGAACGACTCTACGCCAAATTCAGCAAATGCGAGTTTTGGCTGAGAGAAGTCACATTTCTAGGACACATCGTATCATCAGAAGGAATCAAGGTAGATCCTGCTAAAGTGGAAGCAGTACAAGAATGGAAGTCGCCAACAAATCCAAACGAGATCAGGAGTTTCTTAGGATTGGCTGGCTATTATCGAAGGTTTATTGAAGGATTTTCGAAAATAGCAAGGCCAATGACGCAACTGCTCAAGAAGGGGATCAAGTATACTTGGACGGACGAGTGTGAGGAGAGTTTCCAAAAACTCAAGAAGATGCTAACTACTGCGCCGGTTTTAGCAGTCCCCGAACCAGACAAAGAATATGTAATCTACACGGATGCGTCCAAAAATGGACTAGGTTGCGTGTTGATGCAAGATGGCAAGGTAATAGCATATGCATCACGACAACTTAGACCTCATGAGTTGAATTATCCGACTCATGATCTGGAACTAGCTGCAGTAGTACATGCATTAAAAATCTGGAGACATCACCTATATGGAGTTAGGTGTGAGATTTTTACTGATCACAAAAGTCTGAAGTACTTTTTCGAGCAAAAAGATCTAAACATGAGACAAAGGAGATGGCTCGAATTAGTAAAGGACTATGACTGTGGTATTAACTACCACCCAGGCAAGGCTAATGTAGTAGCCGACGCATTAAGCCGAAAAGTCTCGTCAAAATTAGGACATCTTCTCACGAGAGAAGTTGAGCTTATAAAAGAATTTGACAAGATGAAGATAGAAGTGATTAAACCACCTGGAACTATAGCAGGCGTTGTTGAGACAATACCTAGTTTAAGAAAAATTGTAATACCCGTGCTTTTGATGACGTGTTTAATTGCTTAAGTTTGAGTAATTAGGGTATAGATCCCTTGTTTGATTACTTTGTAAAGAGATGAGGAGTTATATGAAGTTTTTTTTTTTTTTAAAGATGTTGAGATGTTCTTTCGATGATGTAAGAATGATGTGAGATTTTATATTCGTATTTGAGTTTGAGTATTCGAATAATTCGAGATAATTATTTGAATGAGAACGGTGAACTCGGAAGTGAGATCTGAGTCCGTTAAGACGTTTTTGAAAATTTTGACTTTTTGACGATGAATAGTAAAATACTGCTATTTCGTCTTTTTGTCGACTTTCAAAATCTTACGTGCACGTCGTCGAAAAATATTCTTAGTTTTTCGATACGAGTCCAATAATGAAAGTTTTTATTTTTGGACGACGAGTGAATAGTGAACTAGATTTTCTCGATAAACGAACCGAGCTCGTTTATCAGAATTTCGAGAACGAGCTTGTGTTTTCTATATTTATATAGAATTACGAGTGCAATGAAAGTGAGTAGAGGTTGAGAGGGCGAGTAACGAAGAGTATGGGTAGTTAATCGTTAAAACGAGACGAAACGAGATATTTAACGACTAACGGGTTAATATCCTAAATATCTAACCTACCGTACCCCTAACCACCCCCCCAACTGCCCACTATCCCTCTATCTCACCTAACTCACGCTGCACACACAACACACACACTAAAACACATTAGAAACACACACACTTCACGTTAACACCATTTCTTTGGTGTTCAAGCTTTTGACCTCCGATTTGAGCACCGAGACGAGCGCCGATCATCTTTTCGATCACGTATCTAAGTAGGTAAGATCTCTACCTACGTTTTGATGGTTTTCTTTTCGATTTTCGTCGACGTCGAAAAACGTCGATTCTCGACTTTATTTTGAAACGACGTCGGATCGTCGTGAAATTTTAGTATGTTGTTCTTGGGTAGATGTTGAGCATGTTTAATGAAGGGAGTAAGAACGGAACGAACCGTAGCTATGAAACCCATGAGGGCAGCCCCGTTTTTCACATATTAGCTTGTCTTTCGATTTTTGTTTGATCGTTTTGACTTGATATTTGTGCTTAGGGGTATGCTAGAATCGATATATATTAAATTCGTATTTTTCCAAGCACGAAAATTGTATAAATTTTTAGAGTATGATTATTTAAATTCGTGAAGTTTGAGGCGTTGCATAATGAATATTATTGCGTATATGTGTTCTACGATATCACATGAGCATGCTAATTGATTTACAATTTATGGATGATAATTGTTGAACGAAATTAAAACTGGAATTCTGTCAAAATTTTACAGCAGTTTCAAGCTTATGTTTCGATGAGTTTTCATTGCTTGATGGCTCTGAAATTTTAGTATGTTTATCTATGATATGTGTATTTCGTTGCTGCAAAATTTCATGTCTTTTGAATGATGTTTGCTATTTTAAAGATATTTTGAAAAATCCTTGACAGAATCTGTCAACTATTGGTAGACTTCACAAAAACGTTTATATCTATTAATCCATTAAGGATTTTGCATCACCGTTTTTTTTAAACGAAACTAGACTTCAATACTTTTCTAAAAACATAAGATTTCGATTTTTATGACCTCTGAAACAGAGCAGTTTATTATTTCAAAAATGCCCTGTTCTGCTGTCATATTTGTCCAACAGTAAAAGTGTATGAGTTTCATTGTTTATTTGGCAGATCATATGAACGTTTTCTCTTGTGAAATTTTTAACCAAATCTTCAAGGATACCTTTAGTTTTGGCTGATTAAATTTGATGGAATTTTATTAAGGTTTGCCTTGGTTTCTAATGGCCTAAACAAAATTGGCAGAAACTGTCAATCTTTGACAGCCTGCACTAAAAGAGCAATATCTCCAAAAACCTTTAACCTTTTTGGTTAACTACCATTTTTAGAGTGAACTACACTTCATGAAGTTTTTGAGATCAATTGGTATGAGAGTTTATGATGATTGAGTTGGTTGTTATGAATTTTTAAAGATGACACAAAAACAGCAAAACTTTCTAGAAAACAACTTGATTATATTTGTTTTGATGGATGATACGATATGACTAAATGGTGTGAGTTGTGAGAGTTATGATTAACGCACATAAATGTTGGTATCTGACACTCGAACAATTGGTGTCGAGTATAAATGATAGTTTACTGATAAAGAGTTTTGATGATTTTGAATTGTTTGGTTTGCGTTGAAAAGATGTCAAGATGTTAAGTTTTGAGTCGAGAGACGAGTTCACGTAGTGAGATTCACGCGTTGAAATCTCGTGGCTGACATTATATATGAATAGGTCATGCCGAAATTTTTAGTGAAATTAGAATTTGAGCATAGTCAATTCTTGTTGACCTGTGACTCAAATACATACCTAATGGAAAGTTTAACTTTCTAATTGGTTAATTAGACGAGATGAGAGCGAATAGATCTGCTAAGAAAGTGGACTTTTCGATGTGTTAAATATTTCTTTTAATTGAAGCGCTGCTAATTATAACATAAGGATGTTATAATTAATGAGTAATGACGAGAGATAATAATTGTTATATTGATTAACAATCAAGAGAGATGAACATTAGAGATACTAATGTTTCATAAAAGAGATTAGATTATTAATCGAGGTTTCTTTTATAACTTCTCACCAATTCTTCATAACGATGAAGGTCCTTTTGGGAAGTAACGACTTGAGGGAGAGAGTGACGTTACTCATTGATACAGAGACACAACGAGGTGGGCATTACTTTTACTATACGTATATAGAGATCCCCTGCTTGTCGTAGGCCTCTTATACGAATGAATGCATGAGATGATTTAACTGTTAATTTCAGTTTTATATATCTATCAAACGAGTTTAATGCTACCTTTGAGCAAGTTATTTCATGACAAAATCTTTGAGTTAAAGTTATTTCAAGTATTGTCTTGCCATAAAATGTTTAAATTTTAGTATGATATCTATCTGCTTTGGCTTTGCCAATGATGCAATCGAATTCGGGTCCTGAGCAGTTGATAGCTATCCTGCCAGGGCTAGTGTACACCAGTGACCGTGAGTCATCTAGCGGGTTGGCCGGTCAAGTGACCGTGAGAGGTGGCCACCTCTCCGGCACAAAGTTCCAGATATGATAGATTACAAGAGAACTTAGTCTGCAGACGAACTTTAAGAATCACAAATGAATTTAGTAAGCTTGGGCCTTTTTAGCGAAAAACTCCCTTGCTGTACTGTTTATGATGGCATGACAATTTACAGTTTTGAAGCATGTATTTTTATACCTAGGCATACGTGCCCACTGAGTGCTTTTGTACTCAGCCCTGCATATGTTTTCTAAATGTGCAGGTTGAGCTGATGTGATGATGGTGCTGCAATGAGCGGAGTCTCCAGGGTTGTTAATAAATAGTTAACCTGTCTAGAATATGTCTTCATACATATGTCTAGCTACTTTCCGCTGCAAGATGTTGTTGATGTTATAGTATGTTATGTCATACTTTGAGTCTTAAGAGAATGGTTTCATATGATGTATAACTTGATTAATGATATTAATTAACTTTTATGCAGTCTTTCATAGACTGTTTTCAATTGAGTATTAATGAATAAAAATGACGAGTTTTATTAAGATGAGTAAGTTTTACGGCTATAAATGACGCCCCTTTTCTTCCCCTTCTTCTTTAACCCCATCCCTAGTCGTGGATCACTCGGCCTAACTATCCCTAGTTAGGGCGGGCTGTGACAGAGTGGTATCAGAGCGAAGGAAAGCTCTGAATTAGAAGTCTTGAGTTTAGTCTAGAATGAGTCACTAGACTAATAGTTATTAACAACCGTGAGCTCAGCGCACCATCACACCAGGCTCAACGAGGTATGTAAAATTTCAAAGTTTATTTGACGTTAAATTTTGAAGAGCATGATGTTGAGGTTATATGATGAGTTATGATGTTACACTTTAAAGGTGCATAGTTTGAGTTTGAGGATGACAACATGATTAATAATGAATTATTATGTTGTAAGAGCATATGTTGATGTTACATGATGAATCATGAGAGCGTTTATATCATATGATGTTATATGATTGAGGATGCATAATTATGAGTTATGATGTGATGTATTTGAGATGTTTTGTGATGAGAATTGTTTGAGCAATTGTGATAAGTCACGATGATTTAGATGAAGGAATCTAATGTCATTGTTAAGAGAGATTTTTTTTACTAAGTAGAAGGATGAAATGAGAACTTAGAGCTAAAGCTTGAGAGAATTAGCAATTGCTTTAAGTACTTGTTGGTTTGAGTTATGAGTTTGAGTTATGAGCTTGAGTATAATAGCATGATTAATGATGAGTTATTAGCATGCTGCAATGACATATTGTACGATATGTTGAGTTGTTTTGTGACGCGAGTTTTGCTCACGCAACCTTAATGGTACTTGAGGAGGTATCATGAGCCATAGTCTTTGGAGATGGCTTTGAGAGAGAATTGTTGAGTTGTCTTACTGAGTCACGATGATTTAGATTAAGGGATCTAATATCATTGTTTAGAGAGATTCCCTACTAAGTAAAGACGGGACGAGATGAGAATTTAGATGTTTTGAGCTTGAGTTTTAAGATAACAGTACTACTTAATAGGAGTTTTGCTAAGTTATGTTTTGTTTATTTCTGTTGCTGGAGCCAAGTAGAGTTAGTTCCTAGAGTCACCTTTAAGTTCTCCTTATAGGTTGGCCAGGACTGTTGGCACTGCACGAAAGTGGACTGTTGTGAGATCGAACTCAGGAAAGATCGGATACGAGGACGAGGCGTACAGTATGTGGTACAGAGATACCTTAGCAGATTTTCAAACACATGTTCATAGACTATGAAAGGATGAAAGCCTTATGGTTGTTACTAGACTGGATGGCATCGTGCACCTAGTCCCCGTGCTACCAATCGAGTGGTAGGATTGAGCAAGGAAGAAAGCCACTCAATATGATGGGACATGTCGTCTTGAGCATTTGACCCACAGGAGATGGGATTTGTTACAGATACCCAGATTTTCTATGCGGATCTACTGACCGGATGCCTGTTTTCTACCAGGGACTCTAGAAGAGTGTAGTAGATATCGAGTCGATCCTTGAGTATCAGTTACCAAAGATGATAAAATGATAAACGATAATGAGGATGAGAAGTAGCCGAGGAGGGCTAGAGTTGATGAGGATGAGAAGAGAAGTCGATGTAGGCTAGAGCTAAGGATGACCTTGAGAGTATGCGCAGTACACCCTCGTTTTTGATTAGTTGCAATTACATTGCGATGTATATAACTTACTTAGGAGATACTGGTACTTGAGATTTTGACATGATGATAGATAAGCATGCAAATATAGTACCCTACTGATGTTAAATAGATGGATGTTCCTAGTGTGCTAAAGTAGTAACTAGATGAGTTAACTAGTAGCAATTACCGTAGGAGGTCCAGACCGAGACATAGTACTATTAATGGTGTCGGTTTAGAAGGGACATTACGATAGATACTATGGTTTTTGTAGGGTTTAAATAACCCCTTTATGTAAGCCCTCTAAAAAGAGGCATTCTACTGATGGATATATTAGGTTGACCAGAGTGGTCTTTTTGTTAGCATTTCGTGAGTGCTTATTGCCTTACAGATGAATGTTGAGGTGACCGTGAGGGTTTCCTTAAAGTTGAGTTAGTAAATTGAACTTGAGTTTTGAGGATGCTTAGAGCGTTGGTCGAGTTGAGTTTTCCTTTTGTGATTTCAAAAATGCCTCAAAGATGTCATCAAGAGTGTGATGTGAAGGATAGGCGGGATAATACTCCGCCACCACCACCGCAACATGAGAGGAGAGTCGAAAAATATTGAACTTTCGAAACAAGAGTCTAGAACATAGGACCCTGAGTTTAAGCTTTTAGCTTGCTGGTGTGAACTTAAATTTTGTTATGTATAGTATGTTGAGGGTTTAGAAGACACAGAATTTCCAAGTTCGGGATAGTATATCCCGTGTGACTGGGGAGTGATTATGTTGGACCTGGCCAGTCCGCATGATCCAAATCTCAGTAGACGTGTTTTGGGTTTATAAACCCATGTGTTTCAACTTTCGGTTGAAAAGCCAGATGGGTTCTTACTCTAGGTCATTTTTGTTCGACCTGGTAGTTACTTCATTCTACCCTCTGGTCATTCATTTGAGTCTCTTGAACAATTTGTTTTGATGTCGTTCTAGTGTTGAACCCTTACAACTTTTGAGTTATCCTAGTAGATTCTTTTGATGTATAAGACTAGTGAGAGGCACGTCAGAAGACTTTAACACCCGAGCAACTGGTAAACTACACCTGAGAACAATTCAAGGCTACTCTTGAGAAATATGTACCAAGGAGTACAGTAAGCAGCAAGAGGCTGACTATCGAAGTTTGATGCAAGGAAAGAAATCGGTTGTAGAGTATAACCGAGAATTCTGTGAGCTATCACGATTTGCTCATCAGAAGATGGATACTGATGATGAGATGTCTGAGTTTTATGTGCCGGTTTAAGGCAGGACTTTAAGGTAGTATTGGGCAAGTTATTGGATGCATCAGTTAGAATCCTGTTTAATACAGGAGCCTCGCATTCTTTAAGTGTTTGAAGCATGTTACCTTCAAACTCGAACCAAAACGAGCTAGTCCCAAGTTGAGAGTAATCACTCCTGTAGGAAGAGCTACTACAGTTTCTCACATGATTTCTAAATTAGAGTTTGAGTTAGGATCACTAAAGATGAAAACAAGAACCTTGCACTTAATGCCTATGTGGAACGTAGACATTATTCTAAGGATGGACTGGTTAGCAGAGAACTTTGCCCCGATTGATTGTAAGAAGAGACAGATAACTTTCCAACCACCTGGGAAGGAACAGACATGTTTTCACGACATTGATAGAAAGAAGAGAATTCCAATCATTTCGGCACTTCAGGCGTCGAAATTGGTAAAGAAGAAAGGAGCACAAGCTTACCTAGTTTACTTGAATGATGAAGGAGAATCAAGTAAAAAAAAACTTTGAGGATGTAGCAGTGGTAAGGGAATATAGAGATGTATTTCCCGAGGTCTTACCAGGATTGCCACCAACAAGATAGTTGGAGTTCACTATCGACCTAGAACCTGGATCAGCACTAGTGTCGAAGGCACCCATAGAATGGCGCCTAAGGAGCTACAAGAGCTGAAGATTCAACTACAAGAATTGCTCGAGTTAGGTTTTATTAGACGTAGTGTATCCCCGTGGGGAGCACCAGTCTTTTTGTCAAAAGAAGGATGACACGTTGAGAATGTGCATAGATTATCGAGAGCTGAATAAATTGACACTCAAGAACAAATATCCTTTGCCGAGGATAGATGACTTGTTTGATCAATTACGAGGAGCGAGTTTTTCTTGAAAGTTGACTTGAGATCATATTACCACTAGTTCAAATTTTGACAGGAGGATACACCTAAGACAGCTTTTCAAATGAGGTATGAGCACTATGAGTTCATAGTTATGCCATTCGGTTTGACGAAGGCACCAGTAGTTTTCATGGATCACATGAATCGAGTGTTCCATCAATAACTGGATAAATTTATCCTAGTTTTCATAGATGATATTCTCATCTATTCGAAGAATGAGCAGGAGCGCCAAAACATTTGAGAACGATGTTGGAAACGCTAAGAGTTGAGAAGCTTTTTGCCAAATTCACCAAGTGCGAGTTTTGGTTGAACGAAGTAACTTTTCTAGGACATATTGTATCATCCAAAGGAATTAAAGTTGACCCCGTCAGGGTACAAGCTGTACATGAGTGGAGATCACCAACTACGCCTAACGAGATTTGCAGCTTTTTAGGCTTAGCAGGATACTAGAAGAGGTTTATTGAAGGATTTTCCACGATAGCAAGACCGAGAAAAGAAGCTAAGTACAATTGGAAAGAGGAGTGTAAAGAGAGTTTTTAAGAGCTTAAAGGAAATTGACTACAACACCAGTGCTGCTAGTCCCGGAAATGGATAAAGAGTATACCATCTACACAGATGCGTCAAAGAATGGGCTAGGATGTGTTTTGATGCAAGAAGGAAGAGTTATAGTCTTTGCATCACGACAACTTAGATCCCACGAGATAAATTATCCAATGCATGATTTAGAGCTTGCAGCCGTTGTGCATGCCCAAAA
Source organism: Salvia miltiorrhiza (assembly GCF_028751815.1). Taxonomy (NCBI): domain Eukaryota; kingdom Viridiplantae; phylum Streptophyta; class Magnoliopsida; order Lamiales; family Lamiaceae; genus Salvia; species Salvia miltiorrhiza. Next base: position 11,599,592 of record NC_080388.1, read on the forward strand.
AAAAAAAAATTTGGAGACATCATCTCTACGGAGTTAGATGTGAGATTTTCACGGACCACAAAACTTTGAAATACTTTTTCAAGCATAAGGATATTAACATGAGGCAAATGAGATGGCTCGAATTAGTAAAGGATGTTAACTGCGACATTAACTATCACCCTGGCAAGGCCAATGTAGTAGCCGATGCATTGAGCCGAAAGGTCTCGTCAAAGTTAGGATGTATTCTCACGAGAGAGGATGAGCTTATAAAGGACTTTGACAAGATGAGGATAGAGATGATAAAACCACCAGGGACGATAGCAAGTATTGTTGCGACGATGCCTAGTTTGAGGAAAATGGTGATTGAAGCACAAGGAAAGATGAGACAATGAACAAGTTACGAGAAAGGGTAAGAGCAGGAGATCTCAAGAGTTTAAAAAAAAAAAAATACGATCATGAGTGAGACTCATAACACGCCTTACACCGCCCACCCAGGAGGCACAAAGATGTATCAGGTTGTAAAAAAATAGATTTTTGTGGGACGGAATGAAATGAGACATAGCTTCGTTTGTAGAGCGATGCTTAGCTTGTCAGCAAGTGAAAGCATTACACCAACGACCCTATGGGAAGTTAAAACCGTTGGAGATTCCCGAGTGGAAATGGGATCACATAGCGATGGATTTTGTGACAGCTTTACCCAAAAGTCAAAGAGGAAATACAGCAATTTGGGTGATTATAGATCGACTAACAAAATCTGCACATTTCATACCGATCCTAATCGCGTATGGACCAGATAAGTTATCACAATTGTACGTTCGTGAGATTATAAGATTGCATTGAGTACCGGTGTAGATCACCTCAGAAAAAAAAAAAAAAATTTACATCACGTTTTTGGATGAGTTACAGAAAGAGTTGGGTACAAGGATGAATTTTAGCATAGCAGGCGATAGAAGATATTATAGGAACTACTATCCTTGATAGAGGAGTAAATCGGGATAATGTGTTGCCACTAATTGAGTTTACCTATAAGATGTGAGACAAAGTTTCGAGATAAGAGACAAAGTTTTCTTGAAGGTTTCACCCTCAAAGGGGATGAATAGATTTGGAGTTAAAGGACAGCTTAGACCCAGAGTTATAAGTCCTTACGAGATATTGCAAAAGATAGGTCCAATAGCGTATAGGTTGGCTTTGCCACCTAGCTTTGGAAATGTGCATAACGTGTTTCACGTGTCACAATTGAGAGGATACATATTTCCGACCCAAACCATGTGGTTTACTAAGAAGAAATGATCTTAGAACCAGACTTGAGTTATGAAGAGAGACCTCAGATGATGCTAAATTATAAAATTCGGCAATCGAGTAATAAGTCGATTGCATTGGATAAGGTCCAATGGAGATATGATACTTAGAAAGAAGTGGAAAGAGAGCTTGAGGATAAGATGTGAGAGAAGTACCCGAAACATTTACAAGAGGTACAAATTTCGGGACGAAATTTATTTTAAGGGGGAAGGTATGTAATACCCGTGCTTTTGATGACGTGTTTAATTGCTTAAGTTTGAGTAATTAGGGTATAGATCCCTTGTTTGATTACTTTGTAAAGAGATGATGAGTTATATGAAGTTTTTTTTTTTTAAAGATGTTGAGATGTTCTTTCGATGATGTAAGAATGATGTGAGATTTTATATTCGTATTTGAGTTTGAGTATTCGAATAATTCGAGATAATTATTTGAATGAGAACGGTGAACTCGGAAGTGAGATCTGAGTCCGTTAAGACGCTTTTGAAAATTTTGACTTTTTGACGATGAATAGTAAAATACTGCTATTTCGTCTTTTTGTCGACTTTCAAAATCTTACGTGCACGTCGTCGAAAAATATTCTTAGTTTTTCGATACGAGTCCAATAATGAAAGTTTTTATTTTTGGACGACGAGTGAATAGTGAACTAGATTTTCTCGATAAACGAACCGAGCTCGTTTATCAGAATTTCGAGAACGAGCTTGTGTTTTCTATATTTATATAGAATTACGAGTGCAATGAAAGTGAGTAGAGGTTGAGAGGGCGAGTAACGAACAGTATGGGTAGTTAATCGTTAAAACGAGACGAAACGAGATATTTAACGACTAACGGGTTAATATCCTAAATATCTAACCTACCCTACCCCTAACCACCCCCCCAACTGCCCACTATCCCTCTATCTCACCTAACTCACGCTGCACACACAACACACACACTAAAACACATTAGAAACACACACACTTCACGTTAACACCATTTCTTTGGTGTTCAAGCTTTTGACCTCCGATTTGAGCACCGAGACGAGCGCCGATCATCTTTTCGATCACGTATCTAAGTAGGTAAGATCTCTACCTACGTTTTGATGGTTTTCTTTTCGATTTTCGTCGACGTCGAAAAACGTCGATTCTCGACTTTATTTTGAAACGACGTCGGATCGTCGTGAAATTTTAGTATGTTGTTCTTGGGTAGATGTTGAGCATGTTTAATGAAGGGAGTAAGAACGGAACGAACCGTAGCTATGAAACCCATGAGGGCAGCCCCGTTTTTCACATATTAGCTTGTCTTTCGATTTTTGTTTGATCGTTTTGACTTGATATTTGTGCTTAGGGGTATGCTAGAATCGATATATATTAAATTCGTATTTTTCCAAGCACGAAAATTGTATAAATTTTTAGAGTATGATTATTTAAATTCGTGAAGTTTGAGGCGTTGCATAATAAATATTATTGCGTATATGTGTTCTACGATATCACATGAGCATGCTAATTGATTTACAATTTATGGATGATAATTGTTGAACGAAATTAAAACTGGAATTCTGTCAAAATTTTACAGCAGTTTCAAGCTTATGTTTCGATGAGTTTTCATTGCTTGATGGCTCTGAAATTTTAGTATGTTTATCTATGATATGTGTATTTCGTTGCTGCAAAATTTCATGTCTTTTGAATGATGTTTGCTATTTTAAAGATATTTTGAAAAATCCTTGACAGAATCTGTCAACTATTGGTAGACTTCACAAAAACGTTTATATCTATTAATCCATGAAGGATTTTGCATCACCGTTTTTTTTAAACGAAACTAGACTTCAATACTTTTCTAAAAACATAAGATTTCGATTTTTATGACCTCTGAAACAGAGCAGTTTATTATTTCAAAAATGCCCTGTTCTGCTGTCATATTTGTCCAACAGTAAAAGTGTATGAGTTTCATTGTTTATTTGGCAGATCATATGAACGTTTTCTCTTGTGAAATTTTTAACCAAATCTTCAAGGATACCTTTAGTTTTGGCTGATTAAATTTGATGGAATTTTATTAAGGTTTGCCTTGGTTTCTAATGGCCTAAACAAAATTGGCAGAAACTGTCAATCTTTGACAGCCTGCACTAAAAGAGCAATATCTCCAAAAACCTTTAACCTTTTTGGTTAACTACCATTTTTAGAGTGAACTACACTTCATGAAGTTTTTTAGATCAATTGGTATGAGAGTTTATGATGATTGAGTTGGTTGTTATGAATTTTTAAAGATGACACAAAAACAGCAAAACTTTCTAGAAAACAACTTGATTATATTTGTTTTGATGGATGATACGATATGCCTAAATGGTGTGAGTTGTGAGAGTTATGATTAACGCACATAAATGTTGGTATCTGACACTCGAACAATTGGTGTCGAGTATAAATGATAGTTTACTGATAAAGAGTTTTGATGATTTTGAATTGTTTGGTTTGCGTTGAAAAGATGTCAAGATGTTAAGTTTTGAGTCGAGAGACGAGTTCACGTAGTGAGATTCACGCGTTGAAATCTCGTGGCTGACATTATATATGAATAGGTCATGCCGAAATTTTTAGTGAAATTAGAATTTGAGCATAGTCAATTCTTGTTGACCTGTGACTCAAATACATACCTAATGGAAAGTTTAACTTTCTAATTGGTTAATTAGACGAGATGAGAGCGAATAGATCTGCTAAGAAAGTGGACTTTTCGATGTGTTAAATATTTCTTTTAATTGAAGCGCTGCTAATTATAACATAAGGATGTTATAATTAATGAGTAATGACGAGAGATAATAATTGTTATATTGATTAACAATCAAGAAAGATGAACATTAGAGATACTAATGTTTCATAAAAGAGATTAGATTATTAATCGAGGTTTCTTTTATAACTTCTCACCAATTCTTCATAACGATGAAGGTCCTTTTGGGAAGTAACGACTTGAGGGAGAGAGTGACGTTACTCATTGATACAGAGACACAACGAGGTGGGCATTACTTTTACTATACGTATATAGAGATCCCCTGCTTGTCGTAGGCCTCTTATACGAATGAATGCATGAGATGATTTAACTGTTAATTTCAGTTTTATATATCTATCAAACGAGTTTAATGCTACCTTTGAGCAAGTTATTTCATGACAAAATCTTTGAGTTAAAGTTATTTCAAGTATTGTCTTGCCATAAAATGTTTAAATTTTAGTATGATATCTATCTGCTTTGGCTTTGCCAATGATGCAATCGAATTCGGGTCCTGAGCAGTTGATAGCTATCCTGCCAGGGCTAGTGTACACCAGTGACCGTGAGTCATCTAGCGGGTTGGCCGGTCAAGTGACCGTGAGAGGTGGCCACCTCTCCGGCACAAAGTTCCAGATATGATAGATTACAAGAGAACTTAGTCTGCAGACGAACTTTAAGAATCACAAATGAATTTAGTAAGCTTGGGCCTTTTTAGCGAAAAACTCCCTTGCTGTACTGTTTATGATGGCATGACAATTTACAGTTTTGAAGCATGTATTTTTATACCTAGGCATACGTGCCCACTGAGTGCTTTTGTACTCAGCCCTGCATATGTTTTCTAAATGTGCAGGTTGAGCTGATGTGATGATGGTGCTGCAATGAGCGGAGTCTCCAGGGTTGTTAATAAATAGTTAACCTGTCTAGAATATGTCTTCATACATATGTCTAGCTACTTTCCGCTGCAAGATGTTGTTGATGTTATAGTATGTTATGTCATACTTTGAGTCTTAAGAGAATGGTTTCATATGATGTATAACTTGATTAATGATATTAATTAACTTTTATGCAGTCTTTCATAGACTGTTTTCAATTGAGTATTAATGAATAAAAATGACGAGTTTTATTAAGATGAGTAAGTTTTACGGCTATAAATGACGCCCCTTTTCTTCCCCTTCTTCTTTAACCCCATCCCTAGTCGTGGATCACTCGGCCTAACTATCCCTAGTTAGGGCGGGCTGTGACAAAAATGGTGGTAGAAGCACAAAGAAAGGATGATAAGATGGAAAAATTACGGGAAAAGATAAGATTAGGAGATCTCAAAGATTTCCAAGAAGCACCAGACAATGCCATACTCTTTGAAGGAAGGATATGCATTCCTCAAGATGAAGAACTTAAGAATAAAATCTTGAGCGAAGCCCATGATACCCCTTATACTGCCCACCCGGGAAGTACTAAGATGTATCAAGATCTAAAAGAGAATTTCTGGTGGGAATGAATGAAACGAGATGTAGCCTCGTTTGTTGAACGATGTCTTGCTTGCCAGCAAGTGAAAGCCTTACACCAAAGGCCTTACGGGGAACTACAACCCTTGGAGATACCAGAATGGAAATGGGATGATATAGCAATGGACTTCATCATAGGATTGCCAAGATCCAAGCGAGGTAACACGGCTATATGGGTCATTGTGGACAGACTTACGAAGTGTGCGCACTTTATACCAATCCCAATCACCCATGGATCCGACAAGTTAGCTCAACTTTATGTTAGAGAAATTGTGCGTTTGCACGGAGTGCCAAAGTCAATTACATCGGACAGAGATTCCAAGTTCACATCCAGATTCTGGATCAGTTTACAAAAAGAACTGGGCACAAGATTGAATTTTAGTACAGCTTTTCACCCACAGACAGATGGTCAGTCTGAAAGAACGATTCAAACATTGGAGGATATGCTGAGGACAGTAGTGCTAGACCAGGGTGAAAACTGGGAGCACATTTTGCCACTCATCGAGTTTGCATATAATAATAGTCACCAAGCGACTATCGCTATGGCACCCTACGAAGCACTGTATGGGAGAAAGTGTAGATCGCCACTTTATTGGGATGAAGTGGGCGAGAGAAAAATCCTAGGGCCAGACACAATAGGTGAAATGATTGAAATCGTTCGCCAAATCCGACAGAGGATTAAGGAGGCCCAGGATAGACAAAAGTCATATGCTGATAAACGCCGAACTGACTTACAATTTGAGAATGGAGAAAAAGTCTTTCTGAAAGTTTCTCCATCAAAAGGGATCATTAGGTTCGGAGTTAAAGGAAAACTTAGACCCCGATTTATAGGACCCTATGAGATCCTAGAAAGAATAGGCCCAGTGGCTTACAGGCTGGCATTACCGCCAAGCCTAGGAAATGTCCATAATGTTTTCCACGTATCACAACTTAGGAAGTACGTTTTCGATCCAAAGCACGTGATACACCAAAATGAGATGATCCTTAATCCAGACCTGAGCAATGAAGAAAGACCTGAAGCAATTTTAGATAGAAAGGTGCAACAACTCCGAAATAAATCAATCACCTCAGTGAAGGTTCTTTGGAGGCACCATGGACAAGAAGAAGCTACGTGGGAACTCGAAGACAAGATGAAAGAAAAATATCCAGAGTTGTTTAACGAAGGTATGCAAATTTCGGGACGAAATTTATTTTAAGGGGGGTAGTATGTGATGCCCCGCTCTTTTAAATACATATTAAATTAAATATGTGCATAATTACTATATTTCTTGTGCATATATAATTATTTATGGAGATAATTTTATCTAGATAATATTATTTCAGCAAAAACCTGTATAAGAGATACAGAGTTGCGATTTAATATTCAGTCATGAATGAAACCAATAATTAAATTTATTGGTTTTACTATACGTTTGAGACTTTGTTTTACCAGTTTATTGATTTAATCAATAATGTTAGAATTTTAGATTTATAACCGATTTTATAAATCGTGTTATTTAAATCAAATTGCTAGAATTTTAATTTGAGATCATATGCATAATAATTTTATTATTTCACGCTATATGTGTTTAGTATTAAGTCGCGAATTAATTCCGACTTTCATGTATTAAATCTCAAGTTAAGGGTTTAATTTATACGACGAGTATTTAATTAGCGAGAACTGGATAATTACTACAGACGAACTATGAAAAAATTAGAACACGATGTATAGTCACATCAAAATTCTACACTATTCCACCTTTCCCTCCAACTCACCATTACTGCAGAAGATGTTTTTTCTAAAGTGAAGATTTCAGCAAATCTTACATTTTCAATCTAGCCGCAGCAAATCTTACATTTTCAATCTAGCCGCAGCAAATCCTACATTTTCAAAATCAGCCGACGTTCACTCACCTACTCCTACAAAATTTTCCATAGTCATAAATTTCATTGTCGCAGAGACCCATCTATAAATTCATCCAAACACTTCAGCTCTAAAACAAGCAAATTCTTAAACGCAGAGTTTTCTTTTGACAAGATTCGGTGAAGGTATTACTCGCAACTTTCTTCATTTTCATACATAGCATTATCCAGAAATTCAACAAGAATGAGATCACATATGATTTTGTTTACAGTTTACAGAATTTGCATACGCATCAAAGCTTTCACAAGAAATCAGAATTAGAATTTGTATCTCACTAGGAATACAGAAAACCAAGTTTTCATTTCAAAATCAAGTCTTTACAGTTGAGTTTTCTGAAAATTATTCAAATTTACGAACCTATCGTGAGTGATAAAACGAGAGAGAAAGGATGGTGGATTGTCGGAGCTCTGCGACTCACGGCGACGGCGGCTCCGGGAGAGGCGGCTGCCGGGCTCTTGCTGCCAACAGCAGCGGCCGGCGGCGGCGCTCCTCCAGCGAGCCACTGACCACCGGACGAGCCTGCAGCAACTCCAGGCCGCGACTCCGGCGAAGCAGCTGCAGTCGGCGGCGACTCCGGGCAAGCCAACGGCGGCGGGAGCTCCGAGCGAGACGAACGGCTGAAGGCCAGATCCGTCGACCTCAGGCGAAGAAGCAACAACTCCAGGCGGCGGCGGCTTCACTGGCAACTGCCGGCGGAGCAGCGCGGCGGCGCGACGCCGGAATCAAAAACGAGAGCGAGAGAGGGATGAGATGGGTGTGTGCGTTTCAGGGATGAAGGAGAAGAGAGAGTTGGAGGGAAGGGAGGAGCAGGACGACGGCGGTTGCGCCGGATCCTTCGCCGGCCGCAGACAGAGGCGACAGATCTTGAACGAGAGAGAGAGAGGTGTGCGTTTTTTTGTGTGTGTGCGTGAGTTTGTGAGGAGAAATGAGAGAGAGGCGTGAGGTATAAGAGACAGAAGAGTTTAATTGCTAATTGGGCCCCCAACTTTGGGCTAGTATTTTTTTAAAAACAAAAACTGATTTGGGCCGATTTAAAAAAAAAAAAAAAAATGAAATGGGCTCAAGTTTTTAATTAGACAAGTTTTAATTGATTAAAGTGTTAATCTGAATTATGGTGTTAATTAGAATGGATTAATCCATTAATGAGACTTATTGTCTTTATTATGGATTAATCTAGATGAGAATTATTTATAAATGAAATCATTTTCTTAAATCAAATTTCTTAGCTCATTAACTATTTTCTTAAATGGATTTTATGAATAAATCAAATTAGTATTTATTTGGATTGAATATATTGAGTTATTAATTTAATTTATTAACTTAGCTTTTGGAGTTAATTGGATTAACTCTAAATTATCTACGAAGGTATTAAATATCCTAAGTTGGTATGATTAATGAGAATTTTAAATCCAGCTCATTAATCAAAGTCTTTAACTTAGTTTCATTATTTAATCTTCTGGATTATTAATAAAACTACTTTGGTTAGTACCTTAGAATAATAAGTTCTCCATTAATAAGGACTTCATAGTAAAAATGCATTCTCATTAATTGAAGATTCCTGAATGTCTTACCTTGAATTCTCATAATAAAAGGTCAAGCGTGGGAGTCAGTGCTATCGAAAGAATCACTGCCTTAGTAGCGAAACACTGCAACCAGGTAGGCATTACTTTCATATATATCAAATGAGTTTCATTTACAGTTGAACAATTATTTCATTGCAAAATCCTTGAACTGAAAGTTATTTTAAGTATTGTCTTGCCATAAAATGTTTAAATTTCAGTATGATATCTATCTGATGTGGCTTTGTCATGTTATGTTATCGAATTCGGGTCCTGAGCAGTTGATAGCTATCCTGCCAGGGCTAGTGTACACCCAGGGCCGTGAGTCATCGAGCGGGTTGGCCGGTCAAGTGTCCGTGAGAGGTGGCCACCTCTCCGGCACACAGCTTCAGATATGATAGAATACAAAAGAACTTAGACTGATCAGTCGAACTTTAGAATCACAAATGAATTTAGTATGCTTGGGCCTTTATAAGTAAAAATCCCTGGCTATACTTTTGAAATGGCATGACAATTTACAGTTATTAAGTATGTATATGATTTTCGGCATATGTCTACTGAGTACTTTGTACTCAGCCCTGCATGTATTTCTAAATGTGCAGGTTGAGCAGTGATGAGTGATGAAGGGGTGTCGTGCGGAGCTTTGTCATATTTACCAAATAAACTCTTGGCGGTACATGTCTTCATACATGTATCACGTTCTCATTTTCCGCTGCGAACACTCAGTTATGATGCAGTTTATTCTATTATGTTGGATTGTCAAATCAAGTTATTGTATAAACACTTAATTCGGATACTCATGACCGATTACTCGCTATTATCTATATATGTGTGACTTATTCTCATATTATATCTTAATCTTAATTTAATTCCTTTATAATTATTTATCACCCCTTTCTGTCCCCTCTCCTAATTTCCCTTCCCTAGTCACGGTTTCCCGGCTTACCTATCCTTAGTTAAGTCCGGTCGTGACATTTCAATATTTAATTTAATCAAATATTTAATTTAATTTAATTTAATTCAATATTTATTTCAATATATAAATATATTTAAATTGAGGAAACAATAGAACGAAAATTAAAGAGCCCGATTTAAGAGCCACCAATATGGAGGAGGAGCTCTCTAAAAGTGGGAATGACTCAAGAGCTCCTTAAAAGCCACTTAGATTAGAATTAACGGTGACCTATCTCTTTAGTGGCCGACTACCATTTCGTTAAACTATTTAGATTAGAATTAACGGTGACCTATCTCTTTAGTGGTCGACTACCATTTCGTTAAACTATTTAGATTAGAATTAACGGTGACCTATCTCTTTAGTGGTCGACTACCATTTCATTAAACTATAATAAAATAAAAGGTAATAATTTGTTGATTTAGACCAACAGACCGACCTTGGTCTCGTGCCAACACAAATGAGACCACAAGGTCTTTTTTTAATTTTAGATAAAAGAAGGGACATTTGGCGCAGTTTGATTGTGTATATATAAAAAAAATTATAATTTTAATTTCTCTAGAAATAGAAACCATATTTGTTAGTATATTTTTACACACACTAAAATTCTATATTCTTTTTTACATATTTCATCTATTTTTATTTATAAAGCTTTCTCCATTTTGTTGTCTTATTAATCTAGTTTGGATTTTATTGGTACTGATATATTTTCTATATATTGCTCAATTTTTTTTTGGTATTTTTGCATTTTTCATTATAATTATAATTATAATTATATATTTTTTATTTTCATTATATGTAGTTTTTATGGTTAAAAATATATATATAATAATACTTTACTCGTCCCTAAAAATTGTGGTCTTATTATCATATAAGTGCGTCCCTGAAAATTGTGGTATTTCTTTATTTGGAAATGACTTCATAAACTTCTTCACTCACTATTTATAAAAATGTGTGTGACCCAAACTCCATTCAAACACAAACTATCACATTGCTCTTAAAATCCGTGTCATCTTCATTGCACCACAATTTTTAAGGACAGGGGAGTATATAAAATATTGTGGTTGAGTGATTGAAGTAACCATGAATAAATCTCTTAAAATGTGTATGTTGGATTGCGATGGATATTGATGATATAAAAGAGTGAGATATTAATTAAATGTTAAAAGAATTGGATAATTGAGTGATTGGAGTGATTGGTATTAATTTCTCGTCGGATTTATTGATAAACGGTGGAGTTGGCTTTGCACCGGGTGATGGTTAGTCCGAAGCTCGGAGCATGGCTTATTCTACTTTTAAGTTATCAGCGGTTTGCTTTCGCTTTTAGACGGATACTCTTTTTCCTTTTACAAGATTTTCCCACTGAGTTGCTTAGAAAAGGTTTTAACGAGGTCCAGCTTTTAACCGCGACTTTGTGCTTCTAAGGGTTCTCTTAGATTTTCCTTTTTCTTTTAGATCTTTATATAATCAAGAAAAATACATCCAGAAAAGTTTAAACATGTTCGATCTTTAGATAAAAATATATAAATAAAAAGACATTTAGTGTATTGAATTTATATCATTATATTTTATATATTTATTTATTTCAGATTCAATATATATTGTATTAAATAATTTTTCTTGATCTTTAATTTAATATACCACACAAAAATAATAAGATGTGTTTTGTGTAAAGAACATAAAAAATAAAATTTTTAAAATTGCATACTTGACGTCTTTTTCAAAAATAAATATAAATGCCATTTCAAAAAAATGATTAAGAAAACAATTAAATTTGAAGAACATATTATCCTAATTCATTTCATTCATGAATGAAAATTTTCATTTGACAGATCATGCTAAATCATGTAGTTCCGAATATTAATTAATTAATCATGTCTTTCATTTCATTATAAGTCACTTTTTAAATGATAGCGAACAAATTGGGTAGAAATAAATTTTATTCAGTTTTTTTTTTCCATTATTTTCGGCAGTTAGTATTAGATTTAGAGTAGTGGATGTATATTTTTCTAATTCCAATTATGTCCTTCAAATTGAATAAAATTACATTTACTTTGCTTTTTATATATACTAGTGTACCTCCCGCGCTATGCGCGGCGAATATAATTTTAGACTTGCGCAATGTTGAGTTGGGTATTAGATTCAACAACAGATTTATGAAAAAGTGAAGAAAATCGAGCTAAGAGCTAAGATTAACAAAGAAATTGAGTGTGCAAAAAATGTAGAAAAGAATATAGCATTTGTTTATTTGATTTCCTCTTATGGAAGGACTGTTTACATTTAATCTTAGGGGGTCTATTTATAGTCTATTATTGAGATACAATACTAAGGCCCATTTAGTCTCGTTTCGATGCTCAAATAATAATATTTGATAGGTGCAAATCGTTGGTTGCCACGTGTTTAAAATCAGCATTTCTGTAGTCAGAATATAAATCTTTCGCTTCGCACTTTTATTCTGATTCCCCTTTAGCCTCAGATCTGGAGCTTTATCTTCATGTTTCGTATTTTCGCTGAAGTTAGATCTTAATATATTTTAGTGCCCAATTTCATCATGATCACGTAAGTTGTGCATATATATGCTTTATAATATTAATATAAACTAATAAAATTAAAATTTTATACCAAATTTATTATTTGCAAAGTGATATAATATTTTAATATTTAATTTTATATCAAATTTAGTATTTGCAAAGTGATCTAATATTTTAATATAATCTAAGTAATTCATATAAAAAATATAACATGAGCTGAAAAAAATAACTAAAAAATAATTTACTATATTAAAATTTCAAATTGTCATAAGCTTATATTCACATCCATTTTCTATATATTATATATGAAATTAAACATATTCTTATGTTTGAGACGCATACTGCATATATTATCTATGATGAAATCACACAAAATAGTAAAAATTGTATTTTGTGTAAATAATAAAGAGGGTATAAATTTAAAAATTTACAAATTTCACGTCTTTAAAAAATTTCATTTTGCCAATAAATTTCCTATTGATATTTTTTAATTAAAAAAACACAATTGAAAATTAAAATATTAGAATTAGGAAAAGAGAAAAATATAAAAAGTCCGAAATACAAATTTCAGTTAAAAAAATATATCATTACTTAAAAATATAAATAATTTAATATATTAAACTTTAAATTATTTAATATAACAAAATTAGTGCAATAGAAGATTTCAATTATTTAATGTTTATAATTATTTAATTATTTATTATGCAATCATTTAATATTGTTATTTATTTCATTTTGATTGGAGATGGAGAACAATTCTTGGTGGTTTATTAATTTATGAGGCAATCATTCAATATTGTTAATTAATTCTTCGCAATTTATTAATTCTTTTTTTTTTTGACAGTCGCAATTTATTAATTCTTAGAGTTGGAGTAATTGATTTTGTTTAGAAATAGTGGTTTTGCAGCAAACTAATTGTTGGTTAATTTATAGGAGATTGTGATTATAATTTTTTACTTAATTTTTAATTATATCCTTCTAATTGAATTTAATTATATTTACTTCTCCTTTTATATATATATATATATATATATATATATATATATATATATAGGGTGTGGTTCTAGAGAGAACTATATTATTTGTGAGAACGGGAGAACCATCAAATCTAATGCATCCACTATAAAAATTAATGCATTCGCTGTTAAAATTAATGCACTAAAAAAATTTAAAAAAAATGCTCCCTTTAGGATTCGAACTCAGAATCTGCATTCATCCAACAAGATGATGCATCCACCGTAGATCTTGATGATCGAATGACTGAAAATGGTTCTCCGGTCTTTTTTTATTTATGGTTCTTTCTTGAACCTCTCCCTATATATATATATATATATAGATGACATAATATGCTATTAATGATGTTTTGATATAAATAAAATAAATATTACTCCGGAGTATATAGTTTTTATAATTTTAAAAAATTGAAATACGGTTCTAATTAAGTACAATATCATTACTTTTTGAAGGAAACTATTATTGATTATACATATAAATTAATTTATGTATTACAATTTTAAATCATCATAACTTACTTATTTCAAATCTATTTTTCACATATTTTATGTCAAATTAAAGGTCATTTCATGAGCTTTAATTTAAGATGTACATTACATATTTTATCTAACACATAATTACTTGAAAATTTAACAATCTGATTCTATCTATAAAATAAGAAACTAAATAAATAAAATATTTAACTAATATATTCAACAACAAAGAATATGGGAGTTTGTTTTCCTTAATTAGTTACCGGCAGTTTTTCTATTTAAGTGGAGCGGATTTTGTGAATTGATTTTTATCCTTTAATTTAACTATTCATTTTTTCCAATTCCAATTATGTCCTTCAAATTGAATGAAATTACATTTACTTTGCTCTTTATATATATAAAGATAAAGATATTTCTCCCTTCCTCATTGAAATGTGGTCTAATAAAGATATCACGAATTAAAAAAAAAAATTGCATGACAATTGTGTTTTGAGTGGGATTGAGCTCCACCTCTTTTTATAAATAATGAGAGGTAAAATTTATTGGAACATTTCTAAATAAGGAAAGATCATAATTTGAGGGATGGATGAATTATAACTTAAGATTTTTTTTATTTTTTTTTATGATTATAAATGTAAATTGACGATGCAATGTTAATGAGTTTAATGTATTTTTCTTTTTATTATTTTATAACAAAAAATAGAATTTAATACTGAACGGATATCGTGGAAAGAAGCGAAGAAGGTTGGGTTGGGCTTGCTAATTTGCAACCCAAGCGGACACGGTAAGAATCCATAGGCTTTAGAACCAATCAGTTAACTAGAAATGTGTAAGCATCTCCGATGATGTGTTGGAGTAAGAAAATCCAACACCAGCCGGGGACTCGAGGAAGATGACATTTGCAACTGTAGCACAGACTTGCTTAACCATCAATTCTCATATATATATATAAATAAACAAGTTTGATTTATATCAACTTAATTACCAGTGTATTGATTGTACCAAAGGGTTTTGCCATCTGGATTCACTTATACAACATCATTCACTATTCTATTTTTGACAAAATATATTATATATAAAAACATAAAAAAGAAAGCTTAAGCATACTAATTACCTCCATTAAGCCACAAGACGAGAGGCTTTGTGGAAGAGTCAGCAAAGTAATAGAAGAGAGCTCTACCGGCATTGGGATTAATTTGGTGATGTATTTGTCCTCTCCCGCCAGAAACACATGCAAAAGAGAGCTTGCACTTGCAGTTGCACCCTTCATTCTTTTTTTCTTTTTTCCTTCTCAATGCTGTATGTAGAAAGGGAATGGAGCATCCTTATATAGGCCTCAAGTGTCAAAAGTTTTCTTGTTTGGAGGTAGAGTTTTAGTTTCCTAGTAAAATACCAAATGAAGAGACCATATTTGTAATGCATGTTGCCCAAACTCACACGCATGCAGCTGCCTTGGTTTTGTTTATAAACTTAAATACTCACTCCTAATAACTGCCTTTCCATTTGCAATACTTTCAAGAACTCTTTATATTACAGCAGGCTAAGCAGACTTCCTCTCTTTTCAGGAAACTGGTAGTTGGGATTTGATTTTGATATGATCTCGTAATCTTTTATTTTTTTTTTATCGTAATATTGTAATCTTCTATTCTTGTTAATTGTTATCAGTAACCAAATTGGTTTAATTATTGTTTTAAATTAGAATCAGGGGAAAAACCATGTCTTTAACACTAAAAACGAACTCAACATAAAAAAAAACCGTTGTATTGTTGCAGACTCAATATTAACACTAAAAAAAAAAAACCGTTGTGTTGTTGCAAACTTACAGTGCCCTAACGTCTAAACCTAAACCTCTTCATGTTTTCCTGAGCATCGATCTTCATGTCTTGCTGGGCGTCGATCGGATTGTATATGGGAGCATCGATCTGGTTGTATATGGGAGGAGAAAAATTGGTGTTGGTGTTGATGTTTGGGGGAAAAAAAGCTTCATTACTCCTCAAAAAAGAAGAAGACGCTATGTTTGGCTGCGAAGAAGAAGCTATATTTGGCTGCGGTTGCTGCTGCTGAAATCCCAATGTCTCATGATTTAGATATGAAGAAGCTATATTTAGCTGCTGCTGAAATCCCAATGTCTCATCATTTAGATATGAAGAAGCTATATTTAGGTGCTGCTGAAATCCCAAGGCAAGATGCTGCTGAAATCCCAATTGCTCCTCAACTGGTGGGGCCACCGTTCCATCCAACTGGAAATATACATCACGAAATGATGGATCGGCTTCTTGATAGCCACCAAATGTGGATTGTTTCAGTATATCTTCAAGATAAGCTGGGTTTTGCTCAGGATAATAATAATTAAAAGGATATGGATTTTCGGGCAGTATTCCTGGAAGATTTTCGATCGCAGCAGCGACTTCATTATCATCATCATCATCATTTCCTACAACAGCGAATTCAGAATCAGAATCATCATCGCTTTGCTCCTTAGCCTCCTTTGCATTTGGATTCTTCCTTTTGTTGTTTGGTAGCCTCGTAGCTTTCTCATACATGTGGCATAGAACCCAATCATCCAACTGCAAAAATCATGTTCTCAAACAGCAAAAAATCATGATTTTCAAGAGAGAAAATTAAGTATATATATACCCTCATGTCATCTTTACTCCTCTTCTTGCGTGCAGGAGCATTAACCCTATATTCATGCATTATCCACTTAGTCTTCACACCCTTCTGAGGCTTTCCTTGATAAAACACCAATGCCTTTCGGAATCCGATGGTTGCATCTCCAACCATCACCGGTTTATCAGCGCCGGTAGCCTTCCAGTACCCCGACTCCGAACCTCGATCCGGCCGCTCTCCGTTTGGATACTTCCGATCCCTCGGTGTGAAGAAATACCATTCCTCTTCATATCCCAGTTTCGGAAAGTTCGCTGCATAAAATCAACAAAACAAATCCAATTTTCAAACCCTAGCTAACAAATGTAATTAGCATTGCGCCTGGAAATTATAAATAAAAACGGAATAGTTTTGGTTGAGTAGAACAAGCTAGTTTCTTTAACGATGACGAACGAATATATGCACAAAAAAATTCCAAAATACAAACATTATAAACAATTTCACTGCTGTAGAAACCCTAATTAATATGGGTTGCGAATTCAAGGGTTAAGATTCTCTATTTTTCTTGAGATTGAAACAGCAGAAATTATACTATATATAAAGCAGTATACTAACTTGAACTTATTAAGTTTAACAAGTTTCTTTCATAATGACAATACAAATTCATGTATGATAGAAGAAACGTGTAAACAATTTCTCTGCTGTGAAAACCCTAATTAACAGACATGCATTACGACTTCAAAAAAGGGAAGAAGACTCTCTATATTTCTTGAGTTCGAAACAGTATAATTATGAAGCTCAAAGAAACCTTTGTGAATTCAAACGTGAAAACCCTAATTAAGAAATATTGTGAATTCAAGAAAGAGAAGAAGATTGTCTAGTTTTGGAGAACTGAGTTGCAAACAGCAGAAAATCATATAATAAAACAGTAAAATTTTGAACCTTGTATGTCCCAGGGGTTGACTTCTTTGAGATTAGTCTCATTCATTCCATCAACGGGGATAGGCTGGTTGTCGATTTTCTTCTGCAAGTATTCCACAATGAGCTCGCCGTCAGTGGGCCTGAAACGAAACCCCGGCGCATAACTCTTCCACGCCGGCACGGCCATTGGAGCTGCCGGTGCCCGAATTTGTTCATCTTCCGAGTGCCGCTGCTCTGTTTCTTGATGATCCATGCTGGGAAGTAGTGGGAGCTGATCGAGAGAATGTGAAGCGTGAAATACAAGCTTCAAACCAAGATACACTGGTTTATGGATAAACGAATTACTATTATATATTAGAGTTTGGTGCGTATCCTATCGTATTTCTGATAGATTTGACATTTTTTTATTAATTTAATTTGGAGAGATAAATACTAAATCGAATCATGTGTTTATCATTTGTTTAGTTTGGAAAATCTTTCCTTGATTCTTTTTTTTTTTTTGTCTTTTCTGTGTGATTTTTTTTTTTTTTTTTTTGAGGAACTGTGTGAAAATTAATAACATGCAGTTTACGTGAATAGATGTGTAAATTTTGGTTTATACCACACAAATCACGAGCACATTCAATGTCATTTTGTTCAGAATTTGCGTTATTTATTTATTTATTTTTCTCAAACGATTATTAAAGATGCTTTTAACGTGCTTATCTGTGATAAGTTATCACTTTTGTGGCACAAACCATAAACGGGTTCAATAAACGGTTAAAACAGATCCCCAATATGTTCAATTAACGGTTAAAACAGATCCCCAATATCTTCTATTCTGATTCGTGTTCTACTATAACACTAGTACGTCCCCCACCACGCGAATCGGATCCTCTGTCCCAACATATAGTGTGTACAACTGTATATACCACTCTTATTATATTATAATTTTTAATTATTTTTTATTCAATTTTAATTTATTATGCTTTTATATAACATAAAAATAATTAACAAGGGTTCACTCATTCATTTAGGGTTTATAATTATTATTTTTATATTTATTTGAATTAATAATAGATTATTTGGGTTCATTAATTCAAAGTTAGGGTATATAACTTTTTAATTTTTAATTTTTCAATGATAAATACTAATTAGAGTTTATAATATTATTATTATTATTATTTTTATAGAAAACAATTGATAAAAAGAAGAAATGCAGAATTGTACACGTGGTACACACTATATTCTGGGACAGAGGATCTCATCTGCCCACCACAGGCCACCATATATTTGTTTATTTTAAAATTTTAAATTATGTAAAAATATTACTCCCTGCTCCGTTCCACTACAAATATCTCATTACTTTTGGACACGAAGATTAAATAATATGTAGAAAATAGATAAAATCATATATATGTTTATTTTAAAATTTTAAATTATGTAAAATATTATTCCCTTCATCCCATTACAAATGTCTCATTACTTTTGGATATTAAATGACGATTTTATAAAAAAAGAAAAGAAAAAACCAAAAAAACCCTTGAAAGCACAGAAGGAGCAGACTAAGGGCCGAACCTCATTAAAACCTTTTCACTGAAAACCCAGTGGGGAAAACCGTGAAAAGGAAAAAGAGTACTCGTCTAAACACAAAACGAAAGTAGGGAAGAGCGGAAGGGAAAGTTTCCGGAACTCCGGCCTAACCATCGTCCCCAAACTATCCCGGCTCTCACCCCACGGGAAAAAAAAAAAAAAAAAAAAAAAAAAAAAAAAAACGGGCGGTTAGAACCAAACAGCCACCCATCAGCCCCAACTACCTTTTTTGACGCAGATGGCTATGCGAAGCCATGTCAAGACGAACCGCAGCCCTAATCTCCTCAATCTCGTGCGGCCACCACCCTTCCGAACGTTGTTGGTTAGCCATTATATCGGCCGCCTTGTTTCCTTCTCTAAAGATGTGAGAAACCTGCAGCGAGAAAGCATCTAACATCTTTAAAATCCTATTCCAAGCCGCCTTAAAACGCCAAGGCACATTCAAAGAACGGGAATTAAGAATGAGTATCACGTAGGTGGAATCGGCTTCAATCCAAAGTCTGTGCCATCCACGATTGTGAGCAATTTGAATCGCCGAGATAACTGCCAGTAGCTCTGCTTCAAAGGCAAAACCCGAGCCACCTTTGAAGTGAAAACAACCACGCACCACATTCCAGTTATCTCTAAACACCCCACCTGCAGCAATAGTTCCCGGAGTTCCCGTCGCTGAACCATCAGTATTCACTTTGATCCACGGCGCCACCGGTGGCCACCAATGTACCTCCACAAACTCCGGAGGAGGAGCACTCCTGGTATTAACACCCACTGCCCGGAGAATCAGATAATCCGACCAAGAATTCCACATGTAGCCTAATTTAGCAAAGTTATTATCAATCTCTTTGAAAGCAACTTTCACAGTGTGGATGACACGACGTTCTTCGAACTTTTGATTATCAAAGATACAATTGTTTCTCTGCATCCAAATGGCCCAGATGACCGTGATGATACCCGCTTTCCAGAAATTACCAATGAGGGGACTAAGTTTATACTGCCAAGCTGCCACCAAAAAACTATGAATATCACTCTCTTGCAACCCTTGCATGAAATTGAACCACCCAAGGAACGTAACCCAAATATTCTTCACACGCTCACAATTCCAGAAAAGGTGATCCTGAGACTCACTTCCTTTTAAGCAAATCAAACAAACGTTAGGCGTGATCATACCGTAGCGGATAAGGCGATCATAAGTCGGCATTCTATTATGAAGAAGACGCCAACAGATCAAGGAACGTCGAATCGGAATAAAGGATTCCCATAGCCAAGAACCCCAAGACACCTTCGGAAAATGATGACAATGCTTGTTGAAGGCCAGCGCAGTAGTTGTTGGAATATAACAATAAACTTGATTTGTGGAAGATATTTTGCTAGGAAATATCTAGAATCAAGATATTCTAGAAAAGCTACTATATATTTGTAGTAGAATTATCTAGACTTTTAAAGAAGTGAAAAGAAAAAGAATAGGAGAGAAATTAGTAGAATATTCTAGTAGCTAAAAGTACACATGTGGAATTAGAATGTAAAATTAGAGGAATTAACTAGAAGATCCTAGACTAGTTAAGTCGGTTACATCACCGACTTTGTTGTAGTATAAATATAGATGTGGCATTGATTTTGTAAGTGAGAAATGAAATAGAAAACAAGTGATTAAAGCTATCTCCTAGCACCTAATACACACGTCCACATTTCCAAACACTATACACAATTACCTTTAATATAAAGTCATCCCTCCAACCAATTTCTCCAAATTTCCTTTAGCCAATCAAATTAATTCTCCATTACATATTTCTTAAATTTCCAACAAAGTGGTATCAGAGCCACAAGATTCTACTTGTGGTATGGCGAATTTACAATCGTTTCAAGTCCCCATGCTCAACAAGAGCAACTTCGACAATTGGAGCATCAAGATGAAGGCGCTATTGGGAGCCCACGACGTTTGGGAGATCGTGGAGAACGGCTACGAGGAGCCGCGGGATGAGGCCGCACTATCCCAACAACAAAAGGATAGATTGCGAGACGCGAGAAAGAGAGACAAGAAGGCTCTCTGTCTCATTTATCAAGCGCTAGGGGACGATGATTTCGAGAAAATCTCGAACGCGAGCACCGCCAAAGAAGCGTGGGAGAAGCTCCAGAACGCGTGCAAAGGAGCGGAGCAAGTAAAAAAGGTACGACTTCAAACTTTAAGAGGAGAGTTTGAGTCTTTGCATATGAAAGAGTCCGAGTCAATTTCGGATTATTTTTCAAGAGTCTTGGCGGTGTCTAATCAAATGAAAAGAAATGGTGAAAAATTGGAGGATGTTAGAATTATGGAGAAAATATTACGCTCACTAACTCCAAAGTTTGAGCACATTGTGGTGACGATCGAAGAAACTAAAAATTTGGAGGAGATGACGATCGATCTCTTGTTGGGGTCGTTGCAAGCATATGAGGAGAAGCAAAAGAAGAAGCAAGAAATTTCAGAGCAACTTTTAAAGTTGCAAGTAAGCCCGAAAGAGAAAGAAGAAGGTCCGAGCAATGGCTATGGACAGTCTGGGAGAGGACGTGGTCAAAGACAAGATCGAGGCAGAGGCCGTGGACGTGGACGTGGACGAGGACGAGGAGGCTTCGTCAACAGTGGTGAAAGAAATGAGTTTACAAGTGGTCGGGGGAGGAGCAACCCGCAGTCGAGGTACGATAAGTCTTCAATAAAGTGTTATAATTGCCATAAATTTGGGCACTATGCTTCCGAGTGCAGAAGTGAAAAAGTAAGGATTGAAGAAAGGGCCAATTATGCCGAGAACACGAGCGAAGCAAATGGTAGTGTGCTTCTGGCATATAAAGGAGAAGCTGGAAGAGATGACACGTGGTACCTCGACACCGGTGCAAGCAACCACATGTGCGGGAAGAGAAACATGTTCGTGGAGCTCGATGAGTCGGTAAGTGGCAACGTCTCCTTTGGTGATGAATCTAAAATTCCAGTTAAAGGAAAAGGAAAAATTTTAATTCGCTTGAAGAATGGAAATCATGAATTTATTTCCAATGTTTATTACGTGCCCAATATGAAAAATAATATATTGAGTTTGGGACAACTCTTAGAGAAAGGTTATGATATTCACATGAGAGATTATAACCTCTCAATAAGAGATGGCAAAAATAATCTTATTGCCAAGGTGCCAATGTCGAAAAATAGAATGTTTCTATTAAATATTAGAAATGATGTGGCCAAATGCTTGAAAGCTTGCTATAAAGATCCGTCTTGGTTATGGCACCTACGGTTTGGGCACTTAAATTTTGGCGGCTTGGAGTTGCTATCAAAGAAAGAGATGGTGAGAGGCCTACCATCCATCAAACATCCCGATCAACTCTGCGAAGGTTGTCTACTCGGGAAGCAGTTCAGAAAGCCGTTTCCAAAGGAGTCAAGCTCAAGAGCTCAAAAGCCACTGGAGTTAATTCATGCCGACGTGTGTGGGCCAATAAATCCAAGCTCTCTGGGTAAAAATAATTATTTTCTGCTATTCATTGATGATTTTTCTAGAAAAACGTGGGTATATTTCTTGAAGCAGAAGTCGGAAGTATTTGATGCATTCAAGAAATTTAAAGCTGTTGTCGAGAAGGAGAGCGGACGACAAATCAAGGCCCTGAGGTCCGATCGAGGCGGAGAATTCACGTCAAGGGAGTTTCTAGAATTCTGCGAAGTAAATGGAATTCGGCGGCCCCTGACAGTTCCGAGATCCCCCCAACAAAATGGAGTGGCGGAAAGAAAAAATAGGACAATCATGGAGATGGCGAGGAGCATGCTAAAGACGAAGAATCTGCCTAAAGAGTTTTGGGCTGAAGCAGTGGCGTGCGCGGTGTACCTGTCCAACCGATCACCGACAAGGAGCGTGTGGGGAATGACTCCACAAGAAGCCTGGAGTGGGAGAAAGCCAGGAATTTCCCACCTAAAGGTATTTGGGAGCAAAGCCTACGTGCATGTACCAGATGAGAGAAGGAAGAAGCTCGATGACAAAAGTGAAGCATTCATCTTTATCGGGTACGACTCTAACTCCAAAGGCTATAAGTTATATAACCCAGAGACCAAGAAAACAGTGATAAGTCGAGACGTCGAGTTCGACGAAGAAGGAGTATGGGATTTCAGCTCCAACGGTGACTTCACCTACATCCCACAGTTAGAAGAACAAAGTGCAGAAGAGCAAATTGGAGAAGTCCAACAAGAGCCAGTGACTCCACCAGCTTCACCAGTGCCAGTCACTGAAGACTCGCCACCATCTTTCTTAAATGAAAGAGCCACACCACGAGCAAGGAGTTTGGGCGAGATATATGAGGATACTGAAAGGTTAGAAGATCTTACCTTATTTTGCCTATTTGCTGATTGTGAGCCTGTTAGCTTTGAAGAAGCAGTAGATAGTGAAAATTGGCGAGTCGCGATGGATGAAGAGATCAAAGCCATAAAGAAGAATGATACATGGGAGCTCGTGACACTACCAAAAGGGCACAAGGCCATTGGAGTCAAGTGGGTGTATAAAGTTAAGAAGAATTCCAAGGGTGAAGTGGAAAGATATAAAGCAAGGCTGGTTGCAAAAGGATATAGCCAAAGAGCTGGAATTGATTATGATGAGGTATTTGCTCCCGTTGCTCGCTTAGAAACTATCAGACTAATACTCTCTCTTGCAGCCCAAAATAGATGGAAGATTTATCAAATGGATGTCAAGTCAGCCTTCTTGAATGGATATATAGACAAAGAAGTCTATATCAAGCAGCCAATGGGCTACGAGGTAAAAGGGCAAGAAGATAAAGTCTTGAAGTTAAAGAAAGCCCTATACGGACTAAAGCAAGCACCAAGGGCATGGAATAGCAGGATCGATAAGTACTTGGAGGAGAATGGTTTCACCAAATGCCCTCACGAGCATGCTCTCTACGTTAAAATCAATGGAGAGGATATATTAATTGTGTGCTTGTATGTAGATGATTTGATCTTCACAGGAAATAATCCAAAGATGATTGAGAAGTTCAAGAAGGCCATGTCAAAGGAGTTTGAGATGACCGACATTGGGCTGATGGCGTACTATCTCGGTGTGGAAGTCAAGCAACTCGAAGATGGGATCTTCATCACACAAGAAGCATATGCCAAGGAAATTCTCAAGAAGTTCAAGATGGAGGACTGCAAAGCAATCAACACGCCAGTGGAATGCGGGATAAAATTATCCAAGAACGATGGAGGAGAAAAGGTGGACCCGACATTATTCAAGAGCCTGGTTGGAAGCTTACGGTACTTAACTTGCACAAGGCCGGACATTCTTTATGCGACAGGACTCGTGAGTCGCTATATGGAGAATCCAACCACTACGCATTTTAAGGCGGCAAAGAGAATTCTTCGATATCTAAAAGGTACGCTCGACTATGGCCTATTCTATTCAAATACTCATGATTATAAGCTTGTTGGCTATAGTGATAGCGATTGGGCTGGAGATAATGATGGCCGCAAGAGTACGAGCGGATTCGTGTTTTTTATGGGAGACACCGCTTTCACCTGGATGTCCAAGAAGCAACCCATAGTCACGTTATCAACTTGTGAAGCTGAATATGTGGCTGCTACATCCAGTGTTTGCCATGCAGTTTGGCTCAGAAGCTTATTAATGGAGCTCGGGTGGCCACAAAAGGAGCCAACAACTATTTGCGTGGATAATAAGTCAGCAATCGCGCTCTCAAAGAATCCAGTGTTTCATAATCGAAGTAAGCATATTGACACCCGCTTCCACTACATCAGAGAATGCATCGCAAAGAAGGAAGTTCAAGTGGAATATGTGAAATCACAAGATCAAGTTGCAGACATCTTCACAAAGCCACTCAAGCATGAACATTTTATCAAGCTGAGAAGTTTGCTCGGAATGACAAATCAAGTTTAAGGGGGAGTGTTGGAATATAACAATAAACTTGATTTGTGGAAGATATTTTGCTAGGAAATATCTAGAATCAAGATATTCTAGAAAAGCTACTATATATTTGTAGTAGAATTATCTAGACTTTTAAAGAAGTGAAAAGAAAAAGAATAGGAGAGAAATTAGTAGAATATTCTAGTAGCTAAAAGTACACATGTGGAATTAGAATGTAAAATTAGAGGAATTAACTAGAAGATCCTAGACTAGTTAAGTCGGTTACATCACCGACTTTGTTGTAGTATAAATATAGATGTGGCATTGATTTTGTAAGTGAGAAATGAAATAGAAAACAAGTGATTAAAGCTATCTCCTAGCACCTAATACACACGTCCACATTTCCAAACACTATACACAATTACCTTTAATATAAAGTCATCCCTCCAACCAATTTCTCCAAATTTCCTTTAGCCAATCAAATTAATTCTCCATTACATATTTCTTAAATTTCCAACAGTAGTGACATTCCCTTGCAACGAGGGTTTCCAGAAACGCACATCTCCGTCAGTGCCCAGAGGAGTGAGCAAAATATCACACACTATCTCAGGAAAAGCATTAACAAAGGCTTGCGTGAAATGCCAGACCCCATCATAGAAGTAATCTGCCACCGATTGAGAAAGAAACGGAAGCATGAAATGTGGAATACCACATTTATTCAAAAGATTATACCCAAGCCAGTCGTCATACCAGAACGAAGTAGAAGCGCCATCACCAATATACGAGTACGAATCCGCCACCAAACCATTAATTTCCTCACGTAAGCTCATCCAGATAGTAGAAGCAGCCACCAGAGATTTACTACGCCCAAATCGATCGAGATATCTATCTCTAATTAAATCATATCCGAACTCACGCCCACCAACCACCTTCCACGCCATTTTCATGAGATAGCTCTTATTCATGAGGGCGAACGACCTTACCCCGAGACCGCCCTCCTCCTTAATCGAGCAGACCCTCTTCCAACTCACAGAACAAGACGGCGTCTGCTTGATGTTGCCAGTCCAAAGAAAATTACGACAGCACGCATCGAGCTCCTTAATAAGAGCTGTCGGCCATCTATAAACCATCATAGAGTGCGTCAGAGAGCTTTGGATAACCGACCTGATCAGGCAAATCCTCCCAGCCATCGACAACTGTAATCCCTTCCATCTCGCGAACTTGTTGATCACACGATCATGTATCGGTCGAAGATATGAAGCACGTACACGGCCCTTAAAGATAGGAACCCCAAGGTAAGAAATCGGAAAATTGCCCTGAGAAAACCTCATTATGCTCTGTATTGCCCTGCAGGTCTGAGAAGGAACTTTGCTAGTAAAAAAAATTTGCGACTTATCCTGGCTCACAATTTGATCAGAAATTTGACCATAATACTCCATAATTTTCTGAATGGTATGAGCGTTCGTGACCGTGGCATGACAGAAAACCAGAATATCATCTGCATATAAAAGATGAGTGGGAAAATTAATTCCCTGTCTCATTTGCATCGGTGTAAGGGTGCCTGCGCTAACACAATTTTCAAAGAGCCTACCAAGAACATCCTCGGCGATTCCAAAAAGAATCGGAGAAAGAGGATCGCCCTGACGAACACCCCTTGAACACGCAAAATAGCCTTTAAGCTGACCATTGTACAGAATAGAAATCCTAGCCGAATGAAGCAGAATCTCAATCCAACTAATGAACTTTGGATCATAGCCAGCAACACGAAGAACGTTAAGCAGGAAGTCCCAGTTAAGAGTATCAAAAGCTTTATTGATGTCAATCTTGCAAGCCATGTTTTGACCACGGCTCGTACGATGCATACAGTTCACGCCTTCCGACCCAATCAGAAT